>NC_088217.1:19584220-19829220 GCF_036934945.1 Oncorhynchus masou masou | reverse complement strand
AACACGAGACGTATGTGGCAGGGTCTACAGACAATCATGGATTACAAAAAGAAAACCAGCCCTGTTGCGGATATCAACGTCTTGCTTCTAGCCAAACTAAACAACTTCTTTGCGCACTTTGAGGACAATACAGTGCCACAGACACGGCCCGCTACCAAAGACTGTGGGCTCTCCTTCTCCGTGGCCGATGTGAGTAAAACATTTAAATACATCAACCCTCGCAAAGCTGCCGGCCCAGACGGCATCCCTAGCCGCATCCTCAGAGCATGCGCAGCACAGCTGGCTGGTGTGTTTACGGACACACTCAATCCCTATCCCAGTCTGCTGTCCCCACATGCTTCAAAGATGGCCACCATTGTTCCTGTTCCCAAGAAAGTAAGGTAACTGAATTGAATGACTATCACCCCGTAGCACTCACTTCTGTCATCATGAAGTACTTTGAGCGACTAATCAAGGATCATATCACCTCCACCCTAGCGGTCACCCTAAACCCACTCCAATTTGCTTACCGCCCCAATTGGTCCGAAGACGATGCAATCCCCATCATACTGCACACTGCCCTATCCCATCTGGACAAGAGGAATGCCTACGTTGGAATGCTGTTTATTGACTACAGCTTAGCATTCAACACCATAGTACCCTCCAAACTCATCATTAAGCTTGAGACCCTGGGTTTCGACCTCGCCCTGTGCAACTGGGTCCTGGACTTCCTGATGGGCCACCCCCAGGTGGTGAAGGTAGGAAACAACATCTCCAGTTTGCTGATCCTCAACACTGCGGCCACACAAGGGTGCGTTCTCAGCCCCCTCCTGTAATCCCTGTTCACCTACGACTGAGTGGCCATGCACCCCTCCAACTCAATCATCAAGTTTGCAGATGACACTACAGTGGTAGGCTTGATTACCAACAACAATGAGACAGCCTACAGGGAGGAGGTGAGGCCCCTTGGAGTGTGGTGTCAGGAAAATAACCTCTCACTCAATGTCAGTAAATCAAAAGAGATGCTCGTGGACTTCAGGAAACAGCAAAGGGAGCATCCCCCTATCCACATTGATGGGACAGCAGTGGAGAAGGTGGAAAGTGTTAAGTTCCTCTGTGTACATATCACCAACTAACTGAAATAGTGCACACACACAGACCTCAGGAGGCTGAAAAAATGTGGCTTGTCACCGATCACTAACTTTAACAAGTGCACAATTGAGAGCATCCTGTCGGGCAGTATCACCGCCTGCCACGGCACCTGCACCGTCCTCAACCGCAGGGCTCTCCAGAAGGTGGTGCGGTCTGCACAACACATCACCGGGGGTAAACTACTTGTTGAAGGACACCTACAACAACCGATGTCACAGGAAGGCAAAAAAAAATCATCAAGGACAATAACCACCCGAGCCACTGCCTGTTTACCCCGCTTCCATCCAGAAGGCGAGGTCAGTACAGGTGCATCAAAGCTGGGATAGAGAGATAGAAGCTGTTTTTCAATCTCAAGGCCATCAGATTGTTAAACAGCCACCACTAGCAGAGAGGTGGCAGCCTACCTACAGACTTGATATCACTGGCCACTTTAATAAACATCTAGTCACTTCAATAATGCCACTTTAAGAATGTTTACACATCTCGCATTACTCATCTCATATGTGTATACTATATTCTTTACTATCTTTTGCATCTTAGCCGCTCTGTCACTGCTCATTCATATATTTTATACTTATATATTCTTATCCCATTCCATTACTAGATTGTGTATTAGGTTTTATTGTGGAATTGTTAGATATTACCTGTTAGATACTGCTGCACTGTCAGATCTAGAAGAATAAGCATTTCACCACACTCGCAATAACATCTGCAAACCATGTGTATGTGACCAATAAAATTTGATTTGAGCTGTTATATTTCGGAGGAAACATATACATCAGGGTCATATTCATTAGAGCACAAAACATATGAAAACGTAGTACATTGTTTTTGTGCCAGAAAACAAAAATGAGCCTTTGAGGCAACTGTGCAAAACTAAGCTAGCTACGACTAGCTGCCCATCACCCAGAGGGAAGGAAAGTGGTTGAAGGAAATTGAAAAGGTAGCATTAGCGTTAATCCAGCGGTGCCCTACCGTGTCAGAGGTGCTCTCAAGAAGGAAGTTGATGGCTCTGTTAACATCCTCGTTGCAGTCGTGGAGCGCTACCATGCACTCGTCCTGGTTCTTTCCGGTCACCTCCATCAGCTATGGACGTACACACACGGGCACACACAAATAGATACGAGTGCTTCATTTGAATCCACAACAAAACATGACATAATATACAAGGACCCTATGTATACTGATGTTGATAGTATGTACTGCTTGTGTGTGTATCACAGAAGGAAATATTTGTCACTTCTTGTTGCATAGACAGTATCAGAAAAGGAAAAGGTCGGCACTCTTAGAATTTAGGTGTGTGGGGGAGGGGGACATTTTATTCTAAAATTGCATAATATATATATATATATTTTTTTAAATTATATTAGTGCGGACCCTCTTTCTCTAGTACATGCAGTCACAAATATACACTCACAGGCTTAGAATGGTTTCCAAAGTTAACAGGAGAGCACAGCACAAGTGTGTTCATGCTGATTCCAGATGGAATTAAGATAGGCCTCTTAATGGGCAACAAACATCCCAACAGACACACGCCAACATTCAGCACTGACACAATGGCCTCAGCAATGCCCGCCCATTCACCTGGTTCACTTTGTCCTCAAAATCAGAATCATTCTTGTCATAGATCATCTGGGCGAGCCGGATCTGCTCTGCGGTCGCCTGCAGGTGAGAAGAGGTAGAGCGAGGAAGGATAAATGAGGAGGAAAAGAGGAAGGTGGGGGAGGAGGAAAAGAGGAAGGTGGGGGAGGAGGAAAAAGAGGAAGGTGGGGGAGGATGGCGCTTGCAAAAGAAAAGTAAAAGTAAGGAAGTCGCTTTGGAAGCGTCTGCTAAATGGGATATATTTTTTATTTATTATTTTTAGAAGTAATGTTTTGAAGAAATTCATTAACACCTGAAGACCTGCTAAGTATGATCAAGTGAATTGTACTGTGTGTGTGTGTCCCTCACCTGGAGCTGTTTCTGTGGTTGAGTTGTGTGGGTGGCAGCAGGCAGCACTTTATCCCGAGTGCCCCGGGCTTTGTCGCCACCCAACGAGGTCATCATATACAGTATATACAAAACAATGTATGTACAAAATAGAAAAATCTGGAAGACAAAACAGAGAGAAAGAGGGATTGGGTGGGAACAAAGGTCAAATGTGGATAGAAAGTCACACCAATAACGCACTCAGTATTTTCCCTACTCACTGTAGACAGTTAAATAAAGGTTAAATAAAAATAAACAGGTATAAGACAAACACTTATTTAAATTTAGGTCTAGGTTGTTAGGATAGTCCTGATTTTATTTTATTGCAGTTTATTTTGAGCTGAAATGCATTCCCTGGTCGTGGACAGGAGTAACCTGTATCAGACATCCACACGTCAACAAAGTCTGATGGGATTGCGCAACACCAAGTCTAAACACACAGAGTGATCTGACTGTATTGGCATAAATCTACGGTGAACAGTATCCCTAGCCATACTTTATAAACTAGACTGTATAAACTGAGCGTTGAATACGGAGATTGAATAGTGAGATCTTCACACATTACACTGCTTGGTTCATATCGGACAATGCAGCTGCAGATCAGTGGCTATCATTGGCAACTTACAGTAATGCATCCAAAAACACTGGCTCTAAAATATTATTATTTAGAGCAGCAACACCAGTTTGCCTTTGCGAAAGCAGTGGACTTGGAAACCTAGCAAATAGTCTGACGGGGCCTATATTTGTATTTACAAAGCGAGTTCATTATCATGAAAGCTAATGAGCTATTGGATCATATCACTCGCCAAGAGGTTTCACTGCTGTTGTGCAACAACAAAACAAGTTACCGTAGCTATCGAATTTGGCCTCATCACCTCTAATAGTAGCTGGCTACTCGTAAATCATTAATCTAGCTACACAATATATGAAATAAACACACATGAACGGTAAAAATATAGAAGTGTTAGACAATATAATCACGGCCAACAAATGGGTGCAACGCAAACAATACTTATTATTTATAGCTTACCATAATTAAGTTAGAATAAAAAAAATAATGCATACCTATATAAATGACATTTATAATAGATTCCGTTCGTCTTCACACGTTCGATACGTTAACTCAAATGCGACCGTTTCAAATACACGAATGTGGATTCTAGTCCTAGCTGCCAAATAATACACAACAGTGACAGACAGTGGGACCCCTTTGTCCTAGTTAGCTAAGTAGCTAGCTAGCTAGCTGGAAATGCAATTTAGGCTATTTATTGCAAAAAAATATACCAAAACACGACGAACGGACATTCCTGTTCAAACATTATTGAATGTTGACCAACGGGGCTTCTCCCCAAGTGACAATAACAAACAACCGTTCTTCAGGTATCAAATCATGCTAGTTTGCTAGCTAACCACAAAGCTTTATCAATTCAATTCTGACGAAAATGGCCACAGCGTATGATCCAAGCTCCGACATTACTTGCCAGGGAACAAGCCAATAGAAAATAACGAAATAAACAGTGAAAAGATGGTTTAAAGAGACGAATGAATCGGTGATATTACACTTCAAGAGGGACAAGACTATACAAGGGTTTACATTAGCTAAAGTATAAAGATAAATATTGAGTGCCTGAACGAGATTTGTTTTTTGTATTACCTGCTAACCGCTAACACGCTCTACTCAGTCAGCAGCAGACAAGGTCACGTGATATACGGCGAAGCTGCTGTCGTTGCTTTCCTCAGTGGGAGACAAGTGCGCATGCGCGCGTCGTCCTCTTGGGGGTCATTGATATTCACAGCAAGCCATAAAGGGCCGTTGATATAAGTAAAAGTTTTAGAGTATAGCCAGGGTCACCTATGATGTCTATGAATAATGTATCAGTAATTTGTCAGTAACACAGAAACCCTGTCCGTGAATTGAACTTTGTAAGTACTGTTCAGGCTACAATATCACCCAATGAGCAATTTGAGTAAGTCCAGCACAAATATAATGAAATAAACCACACACAAACAGCAATATGAAATAAGATAAATATTACATTTTTAATTTATCATTATTTTCATTTTAAAGATTTATAGGTTGGTTTCGGCTGTTGTTGACATCATACAATATCCCCAGGTTCAGTAATTTCTAAAAACATTCATGAGGTGTGTAAAGGTATAAAATAGGTCACCACCAAAGTAAAGACAGGGGTCAGTTCACACACTTCCTGGAACATATACATAAAAAGGTATGCATTTGTCCCTATGCATTTCACACATACACATTTATAAAATACACTTTAAAAGTGGTTATTTGTTCAACTTATGGTCGTAATTGGGTCTCTTTTTGTTCTTGCATTATCATGAAAACTCTCAAAGTTCCAAAAAGCAAAACTACGTCAGCCTACAAGTCTTTCACAGAAAGACTATAGAAAGGCAACAAATTCACTCAAATATACCCTGCCTTTGCACACAAGGAAAAGAGCAGCTACACTCATCCTTTGATAGAAAAAAAGTAGTGACAAAAACAATAGTGCCTCCAGATGTATTCAACTCCAACCCCTTCCCCCTACATCCTATGCGCTTGTCCAGGGATGTATTCATTCAGACCATGACCGTAGCAAACCGTTTTGCAATGGAAACCGTTTACTCCAAACGAAAATCCTTTCCAATGAAAACAAGAGTTTCTATTGGACCAATTCAGGTAAGTCTCTCCCTGCTTCATTCTGCTTGCTTCTGTTGGCTTCTAATGAATACACCTCAGATCTGTTAATATTGGTAAAGTCTTGGCAAAATGGCAACAATGCCATCTGGCAATCAGAGGGCATTGATGGAGCGGTCACCATATTGCTTACACCTATTAAATTCTCTCAAATCTACACAAGTGCCTAGGAGGAAAGGGCAAGGGTCTGATTTGTGATTCAGGCGCTTAAGGTCAGCACTGTCTGCAGGTTTTCATCCTCGTTTTTATATCAGCAGCTGGTTTAGAACATGGAAACCACTGGGTTATGTCACAAAGCAAGATCAAAGAGTTAGCAAGATAATGTTTCAAAAATGTCCTCAAACAACTCTATATTTCCTAGTTCAAAAAGCAAGAGGGTGTTGAATTTGAAAGGGTCTAAGTAAGGGATAATCCACAACATCAACAGCCATGTATGAATTTTTATCCAAGTTAGCTAGCTGACTTAATGATCATGCTTTGTGATATACACAACCACTGACATGAATGGACCAGTAACTGGGAAGAAAGAGAACCAGCAGACACTGCGTTCCGCACGGCCCCGACGTTGATTGCCCCGGCCGTAAACCATAACTAAGGGTGATAGTGAAAAGGGGAAAATAAATTATAATAAAGATAGTAGTAATATCAACAAGTGAACGTTTATGTCAAATCACACAGTCAGAATCAAAATAAAGTAAGGATTCTTCAGGATTATTATTCATTGCAGAATACCTATGGCATTTAGCATCTACAGTCATCACTCCTTTACATCATCAGTCAGGGAAAAACAAAAAAAACAAGTGGCTGCCGCTGTCTGATTGTTGTACTCATCTTCTGCTTCTTCTCACCTTGCGTCTGTTTGGATAGTTTTTCCATCGCTACGGCTCTTATTGGTTGTTATGGCACAGGGTGGTACGCTACCAACCAATGACCATGTCCTTTTTCAGTTTCTTAGAAAAGTTTAACTAAACTCCTGTTCCTTCCTTCAGAACTTTGTCTCTTATGTTCCCCCCATCCGCAATATTTTATATTGCCATCAGTTTCGGAGAGAGAGAAGGGGAACAGTAAGGAGTGTGTCTCCAATGTCCGCACAAGGAAACGGTCTATGCCAGTATGACATACTCCCAAAAACAGACAAAAAAAATTGTAATAAAACGTTAAACTTTCATTTGAGTTTTTCAAAAGCGGACCTCTCAGCTCATTACAACATCACTGGTTAATCATCTATATAAAAAAAACAGGGAGCAGAGATGAAAGAACTGAATATAAACAGGGCAAAGTGCAAGGGAGGATGGAGGGATGCAACAAGGTGTTGCTGACGAGATACACATTGGCAATATGGAAGCCGTGATAAGAAAAGAGGGGGTCCAAGATCATGCTCCTGAGTCCACTAAGGAGGGACACCAGTGAGTGAAACGCTAAAAGGAGGAAGAGGAGAGAGGGGGGCTGGGTAGTGGGGTAAGGAGAGAATAGCGGAGGAGAATAGAGAAGGGAAGGCTAGCTCCAGAGGGCTGCGTAGTTGCCGTGAAGGCCCGAGCACAGCGGTCCGCCAGCCACAAACAGCTTGGTGCCGGAGTCGTCGTAGCAGTGTGTGTACACGGCGTTGGGAAACGAGTTGATGTCCGAGAAGTAGCTCCTCCACGTCTCGTCATGATTCTGAGGGAGAACGAGAGAAACAGGTGTGAGGGGAGGGGATGACATCAATGTTTCCCCTATATGCATTTAAATTGTGGCCTCCACTGGGGGGATGGGGGGGGGGGGGATATATTTCCAGGATGGTAAAATGTTTTCCAGTGTAAACTTTAACCAGATATAAAGCATGTAGAAAAATTATAATGGAGCAATATATATATTTTTTTAAAGATCCTTTTTGAGACCAAACACTGCTGCTGAAAACAAGGGTGAAAGAACACTGAGGGTGAAAGAACACTGAGGGGGAAATGGTTCTTGTTGTCTTGTGCTAGCATCTTGTCAAGGCAGGTCCAAGATTACAAACACATGAGGTCAGGAGTCACTGAATCACAGTTTCTTTTAGTGTACCCTAAAGTCAGCTGTTCATATACATGTTCCGTGTCATGATAGTATTGTCAATAGTCACAATCTAGAAATGCTGGAGTAACCAGTATTTCATGCCATTCTTACAACAGCATTAAGGAGATGCACTTTATATACAAAAGTGTGTGCACATCCCTACAAATGAGTGGATTAAACTATTTCAGCCACACCAGTTGCTGACAGGTGTATAAAATCGAGCACACAGCCATGCAATCTCCATAGACAAACATTAGCAGTAGAATGGCCTTACAGAAGAGCTCAGTGACTTTCAACGTGGCACCGTTACAGGGCGCCACCTTTCAAAAAAGTCAGTCTGTCAAATTTCTGCCCTGCTAGAGGTGCCCCGGTTAACTGTAAGGCCTGTTATTGTGAAGTGAAAACTTCTAGGAGTAACAACGGCTCAGCCGCAAAGTGCTAGGCCACACAAGCTCACAGAATGGGACCGTCAAGTGCTGAAGCTCGTAGCATGTGTAAAAATTGCCTGTCCTCGGTTGCAACACTCACTACCGACTGCAGTGCCAACTGTAAAGTTTGGTGGAGAAAGAATAATGGCCCGGGGCTGTTTTTCATGGTTCAGGCTAGGCCCCATTAGTTCCAGAGAAGGAACACTACAACATCCAATGACATTCTAGACGATTCTGTGCTTCCAACTTTGTGGCAACAGTTTGGGGAAAGCCTTTTCATGTTTCAGCATGACAATGTTCATACAGAAATGGCTAGTGGAGATCAATGTGAAAGAACTTGACTGGCCTGCACAGAGCCCTGACCTCAACCTCATTGAACACCTTTGGGATGAATTGGAACGCCGACTGCGAGCCATGCCTAATCACCCAACATCAGTTCCCGACCTCACGAATGAGTTCGTGGCTGAATGGATGCAAGTCCCTGCAGCAATGTTCCAACATCTAGTGGAAAGCCTTCCCAGAATTGTGGAGGCTGTTATAGACCAACTCTATATTAATACCCATGATTTTGGAATGAGATTTGTGAAGAGCAGGCGTCCACATACGTTTGGTCATGTAGTGTACTACAAACAGACCAGCACAGGCTGCTCCTCCCAATCCATGCAGAGGCAGGTATTCACACAGGGTTAATGAACTGGGGACACAGGAGACACCTGAACCAGCAGATCGACTAAACTTTGAAAATGTGGATATAACATCAGAGAGGGGAGAGATATTCACAGATCTCTGTCATCAATAGCAGTGATAACATTAAACAAAAAATGTACACTGGGGCTACAACACGTTGACCCAAGTACTCCTGTTGACCACTCAAACACAGTGAATCAAGTGGCTTATGGAGGACAGGTGATTATGACTTTGATTGCCACTCTGGACTTCACATATGGAAAATTACAATTCCATGTGGTGTATCGTGAAGTCAAACCACTCATTGGCCCCTGACATAATCAGACTGGGCTTAGTTCATCTCCAACCTGAAGTGCATGCAGTCCAGCATGAAGCCCGTGAGCAGACTGAATACCTGTTTGACTGTAGCACAGTGGGTAAGCTACCAGCCTTTTACCACATGCGGCTGGATGACTGTTTATCCCACAGTGTGAGCTCCCAGAAGCATGCCACTCGCAATGAAGATACTACTGCACTGTTGGAGCTAGGAACACAAGCATTTTGCTACACACACAATAACATCTGGTAAAAATATGTACATTTGATTTGAAGGAAAAAGTGATCAAGGAGATAAACCGAATGGAAGGACAAGATCTCATCACGAGAGAAGAGGCCATGGTGGCTGTAAAGAAAAAGGATAGAAGAGTTAGAATATGCATTGATCCAGTCCATCTCAACAAAGCACTCCTCAGGCCACATCATCCCATGAAAACAGTGGAGCAGGGGATATCAGACGTGGCTGATGTAAAGCTATTCTTCATGTTGGATGCCAAGTTTTGGTCCTGGCAGAGCACACTTGATGAAGCGTCAAAGCTCACCAACTTTTTGACCCCCATGGGGCAGATATCACTTCCTACGCATGCCCTGTGGAATCTCTACAGGAAGTGAAGTGTTTCAGGAGGAGCATGGAGCAGCTCTTCTCAGAACAACCCTGTCAAAATCCTTATGGTCGACATCCTGGTCAGGAACACGACGAGCCCCTCCGCCAGATCATAGACAGGATAAAAGCTCTTAATCTCAAACTAAATCCAGACAAATGTCACTTCAGGGTCTCAGAGGTCCAGTATGTATACCCAGTATGTTCCAAGAAGAGTGGAGGCTGTATTAGCAGCAAAGGGGGGACCAACTTCATATGAACGCCCATGATTTTGGAATGAGAAGAGCAGGTGTCCACATATTTTGACCATGTAGCGTAAATAGTAATAGCAGGACACTTCAAGTTAAAAGTTCCTGAGATGGGTATACAAAAGGGGAATAATAAATAAAATAATCGTACCAGCCAGCCCTTCCCTGTGGTGAGTTTGAGGATGCCCTCTCCTGGGCGCTGCCGGAACCCGCCGGCCGGGCTGGAAGGGTCCTCCAGGAACCTCTGGGCTCTGATGTCATAGAACAGCAGGGAGCCCTGGCCTGTGCCCACAGTCACTATGTGTTCATAGAAACTCACCGAGCGGATGCCTGTGAACGAGCACACACAAACAAGTTAATACCTTGCCTTTATTAGCTTTATAAACGTCTTTAAAAAAGCTGTAATAAATGTATTTCAAAAGTACTGCCTCTGCACTTCATTGTAATGCTGCGTTCAAATGCTACTCGGAAACTCGCATTTCCCAGTTGGTGAAGTCGTAAATACGACATCAGTGTGTCCAAGTGCTTTTGAATTCGGAACAACTCTTCAACCAATGATATTTTAGCTAGTTAGCTAACAATAATAATAATTTAGCAAGCTGACTAACGTTGCTAATAATAATAATAATTTTGCTAGCTGGCTAATGTTGCTAATAATAAATCTAGCTAGCTAACGTTCCTAATAATATGTTAGCTAGCTGGCTAACGTTGACAATATAGCCAAACTAACTACATTATTCACATTAAAATAATGTATAAATAATGTAAATGGATTTGTTTAATCATCTTTTGGTTGAAAAGGACAGTGATGAAACGGCACAACTCGTAAATTCGGGATTCATTATTTTCTCCCGCCTTTCCAACTCGTAATCCCGACATGGAGGGCCATTCAAGTGAAATTTCAGAGTTGGTAACTCCTATTTCCGATAATTCCGACACCACTTGAAGGCAGCATAAGTGCAGAGCGGGTCTTGGCGAAAGTTTGGATTTTGTTTTGCTTCTTGGTGGAATGTGTTTGTAGTACCTCGTGTTGCCTCTGGAAAAATGGAATGAAATGAAAATTACAGAAAGTTTACAGAATGTATGCTATAGTGTTCTATATACCCTGTGTGTGTCAAACATTGTAGTGTAGTGTCAATTCCTTACCACTTCCCCTCTCCCGAGAGCTGACCGATTTAATGTTGTGAGTGGGCTGCCGGGGGTCTAGGAAGGACACATGGGCCTGAGAGCCCACCGCATACACCGACCAGTCCTGACCGTATGCCAGACATACATTCTCCTTGCAGTGAGGCAGCTTTGTGGACAGCAGCTATGAACAACAGATACACAGGCTTGTTAGACGGGGATAGACATGTACAGTACCAGTCAAAAGTTCACACACCGGGGCCTCCCGAGTGGTGCAGCGGTCTAAGGCACTGAATCGCAGTGCTAGCTGCATCACTACAGATCCTGGTTCAATCCCAGGCGGTGTTCCAGCCGACAGCAACCGGAAAACTCAATATGTGCAACTCAATATTAGGAAAGTGTTCCTAATCTTTGGTATACTCAGTGTGTTGTAGGCCACATTTCTAATAATAGCCTATGTAAATAGGCCTACTCTACATGTTGCTGCTTTCATAAGCTTTGTTCAGCTGTAAGTTCTTTTGACTTCTCATAAAAATGTTCCATCTTGATATTGTTTGCTAAATTTCACTTATTGTTCCCTCTAATATTTTCCATTCAAAATAGAGCTGTGATGTAAAGTCAGTCTATAGGCAATTTTCTAATTGTTCCCATTTGAAAGCTGCAATGTTTGGACATGACACTATTAGCCTATTTGGGAAATACTCTAAATAAATAACTTGTCTTAATGGTTTTGATAGGCTATCAGTAGGATTTGGCTTTTGGCCGTTTGGTTGGCAACGGGAAGGAGGGATTCATGCATCCTTTATTTTATAATAGACTAGACTAAGCCTTGCCCAACTAAGGTTTGTTCAAACTACTAGTTTGATTTTTCTATCTCGCTATTGTTTGTTCTACCTCTAATTATTCCCTTAGGCCTATCATGTTTTTAGGTTATTCAAAAACAACTTCAAACTTAGAGAGCCTAGAACTCAGCTAGATAAATTAATTGTTTATTAATGAAATAGCACGGCGGGAGAAAGACATTCATATCAAATGGAGAGAAAATACCAAATGTGGATTTGAAAATAATTAAGACACCAGAGTGTCCTCTATAAAAACTAAAATAGATCATGTCAGTTGATCTGAAGCCTTTCTCACAAAAACATTTGACTGGACATTCTGCGCTGCTTTGGTGAAAATCTTATCTCTGTCTACATTGTTAAGTTGCATTCTGTAAATTGTTATAACATTTTTAAATACAGTGCATTCAGAAAGTATTCAGACCCCTGGACTTTTCCCACATTTTGTTACGTTACAGACTTATTCTAATATTGATCAAAAATGTTTTTTTTTCCGACACCATCACCATAGGGATGGTGCCTAGGTTTCTCCAGACATGATGCTTGGCATTCAGGCCAAAGAGTTCAATCTTGGTTTCATCAGACCACACATGGCCTTTAGATGCCTTTTGGCAAACACCAAGCAGGCTGTCATGTGCCTTTTTACTGAGGCTTCCATCTGGCCACTACCATAAAAGGTCTGATTGTTAGAGTGCTGCAGAGATGGTTGTCCAGAACTCTGGAGCTCTGTCAGAGTAACCGTCGGGTTCTTGGTCACCTCCCCGACCAAGTCTCTTCTCCACCGATTGCTCAGTTTGGCCTTTCAGACAACTCTAGGATGTCTTGGTGGTTCCGAACTTCTTCCATTTAAGAATGGAGGCCACTGTGTTCTGGTATCTTTCCCCAGATCTGTGCCTCCATTGATTTCTTAGACCTCATGGCTTGGTTTTTGCTTTGACATGCACTGTCAACTGTGGGACCTTATATAGACAGGTGTGTTTCTTTCCAAATCATGTCCAATCAATTGAATTTACCACAGGTGTACTCCAATCAAGGTGTACAAACATTTCAAGGATGATCAATGGAAATAGGATGTACCGGAGCTCAAATTCGAGTCGCATAACAAAGGGACTGAACAACTATGTGCGCTAGGGTTTGGCGATGTTACAATGGTATCAGATATCGAAGATGATTGACTGCCATCGTCGATTTCAAATAGTCTGTAACACGCAGTTTTTTTTTTGTTTTCCCTTTATTTAACCAGGCAAGTCAGTTAAGAACAAATTCTTATTTTCAATGACGGCCTGGGAACAGTGGGTTAACTGCCTGTTCAGGGGCAGAACGACAGATTTGTACCTTGTCTGCTCGGGGGTTTGAACTCGCAACCTTCCTGTTACTAGTCCAACGCTCTAACCACTAGGCTACCCTGCCGCCCCAGGGTAGCCGACCTGCTGTGGGCTGACAGGGCAGCCCACAGCAGGTCCTGCCAAATGGCCTATTCCTTTGCTTTGGCATGCATAACCTACATTTTGTTACATTACAGCCTTATTCTAAAATGGATTAAATAAATAAAAATCCTCATCAATCTGCACACAATACTCTATAATGACAAAATGAAAACATCCTTTTAGAAATTCAAATAAAAAACTGAAATGTCTTATTTGCACAATCGTCTTGACCAGAAATGTTTGGTATGCGAGGACATTCAATAAAAATGCAGTACTGTTTAATATTGACTCATGACGACACCAGCCAAGTCTTCATAATCTCCAATGTCCCCAAACAAGTACACAGTCACTGAACCAAACAAGCATTGCTATGCAGAGCGGAAACAGATATACTCAAACAGACCTTGCTCAAGTTTTGCTCTGCCTTCCAAAGGTGGAAATAGCCATCCAGGGACACTGCACCAAGCTCCTGAGAGAAGGCAAAACAAGATAGTGTGTAGGTCCCCGTAAGTACAGGGCTATAGTACAACACAGATTTTTACTAGAGAACACAGGCTGTGGTTTGTCTCAGAGGTCTAGGAGGGAGGCATGTCTGACCTTGTGGTTGTTGTTGAAGGCCAGGGCGCGCACTTTGCAGTTGTAGGGGTTGGTGTATTCCTTGGGGATGTCCTCCAGGGCACGGTGGGAGATGTGGGAGTAGCAGGGGACCCCCTCTTCGTCCTGCTGTCTCATGGAGTGGCTCAGAACCACCTCAGACACCTCCCACAGCCCCATTGAACCGTCCCGGGACCCTGAAGAACAGCAGCACATTGATTGGTTGGTTGATTTTATACAGAGACAATATTACACACATAAAAATCTATTGCAGATGAACAATAGTGTGAAGGTCTTCCTATGGCTTAGCAGTGTGTCACCTGACACAGCCATTCTGTCGCTGATCCACGCAATGGAGAAGATCCAATCTTTATGGCCATCCTGAAAAACAGAACTTGTTTCAATGTATGATCAGGCTTGCTTAGGCTGTCTCAGCCACCAGTGCTGTCCCACTTTGTGTAGCTCAGTACCAACACACCAAGAAGAGAGGGGAACCACTCACGTCCCCCACGCACACGGGATCCAGGGTAGGAAGCCGGTAGACGGCCAGGCTGTTAGGGTTGTCTCCGCCGGTGGCCAACAGAGTGCCGGAGGGGTTAAGCTCGATGGCGTGGATCCCACAGCCTTGCTGGTCCAGCCCAGACACTGAGCCACTACCAGGGAGGAAGGGGGCCCCTATTGTACCCGCAACCCCCCCGGGGCCCCCCCCTCCACCGTGTCGGTCCTTCAGCATTGGGATGCGGGTGATCTGCCCTGTCAGAACATCTGCCACAAATAGCTGGAGAGAGGAAGAAAGAAATCTGGTAAGAGAAAAAGTTAAATGGTCTGGAATCATTGGGGGTCGCATTTTTTTGGTTCATAATAGGTCAGTTCAAGGTTTTCCGGTTAACAGCAAATGTTTATACACTTTATTCCATTTTGAAAGAAGAAAGCAGAGTAGAGTAAAACAAGAGGCCAATGTCTCACCGTATTGCACTTGGTTCCACACACCACCTGGCGGTGGTTGAGCCACTGGGAGGCAAACACCTTGTTGAGGCGGCCAAGGGAGAACTCCCGCTCCTTGAGGATGCCCGGGAGGCGGCCAGCAGCAAAGCCCCGCAGGCTACGCTGGAGCCGCCACTCATGCTGCTGCTGCGGCCGAAACTCTCGGCCCCGGAGCGCACACACCACCGAACACTGACTACGCCACCACTGCTGAGCGTGCCGGGACGAGGAGGACACGCGCGTCCGCTTGCTCGCCGACTGGCACCAGGCCACCTGACGGAGGAGAGAGAAATAGAGGAGAAAGGTTCGTACAAGGTTTAAATGAAATGAACAACATCAAGTAAATCAAGAACACTGACTATTTAGAACAAGGTCATTCCAAGTGAATATGGAACAACATTTTCATTACATTTGCCATGCTCCTGCAATTCAATAAACAAAGTTGTATTTTAGGCTAGAGAACGTATCTTTGACAGTTTGACTTTATGTGCATGTGTCTGTGTCGCTTCACAGTCCCTGCTGTTCCATATGTTGTATTTTTATCTGTTTTTTAAATCCGATTCTACTGCTTGCACCAATTACCTGATGTGGAATAGAGTTCCACATCACCATGGCTCTATGTAGTACTGTGCGACTCCCATAGTCTGTTCTTGACTAGGGGATTGTGAAGAGACCTTTGGTGGCATTTCTTGCATGATATGCATGCATGTCCGAGCTAAGTGCTAGTAGTTTAAACAGACACCTCGGTACATTCAGCATGTCAACACTTCTTACAAAAACAACTAGTGAGGAAGTCAATCTGTGCTCCACTTTGAGCCATGAGAGGTTTATATGAATATCATTAATGATAGCTCTGCATGTTCATTTAAGGGCCAAACGTGGTGCCCTGTTCTGACCCAATTGTAATTCCTTCTGTGGCACTTGACCACACAACTGAACAGGAGTCCAGGTGACAAATATATAGCATGTAGGACCTGCCTTGCTGTTGAAAAAAAAAAAGACAAAGAAAAACAATTTATTATGGAGAGACTTCTCCACATCTTAGTTACTGTTGTATCAACATGCTTTGAGCATGACAATTAACAATACAGGATTACCACATTTATTATAGTTAGTTGAGGTTTAGGATTTAGTGAATGATTTGTCCCAAATACAATGCTTTGATTTTTTAGAAATAGTTAGGACTAACTTATTCTTTCCACCCATTCTGAAACTAACTGCAGCTCTTTGCTAGGTGTTGCAGAGATTTCCCTCGCTGTAGTAGCTGATGTGTATAGTGTTGAGTCAGCCACATTCATAAACACACTTTACTCAAAGCCAGTGGCATGTCGTTAGTAAAGATTGAAAAAAGTAAGGGGCCTAGACAGCTGCCCTGAGGAATTCCTGATTCTACCTGGATTATGCTGGAGGCTTCCGTTAAAGAACACCCTCTGTGTACTGTTAGACAGTTAACTATTTATCCACAATATAGCAGGGGGTGTAAAGCAATAACACATACATTTTTCCATCAGCAGATAATTGATCATAATGTCAAAAGCCGCATTAAGGCATGCCTAAATTTGATAATCTTGCCAATGAAAAAATATATTAAAAGTAATTGGCAATATCAGTGGGTTTTGTGATGAATGAGCCATCTGATTTAATGAATGACAGAGCTGAGTTTGCCCTTTTGCCCAACATTTCATTTAAGGTGCTCCAAAGCTTTTACTATCATTCATCTTTGTTTCATAGAATGGTTCATTATTTCTATTCACCTTAGTCACATAATTTCTCAATTTGCAGTATGTTTGCCAATCGGTTGTGCTGCCAGACTTATTTGCCATTCATTTTGCCTCATCCCTCTCAACCATACAATTTTTCAATTGCTCATCAATAGTAATTTCTTAAATGGGTGCATGCTTATTAGTAACTGGAATAAGAAATGTCATAAATATGTCAAGTGCAGTGTCTGCTTGCTCCTCATTACACACTACAGACCAACAAATATGAATTACATCAAAAAACAAAGGAATCACTACAAAACTTCTATGACCTCATACTCTATATACTGGAACTTTTATACCTTTCTGTTGATATCACGTGTGGTCCTCCCACTACAACTCGCCAGGAAAGCATGCAGTTTATTAGGCTACAGATTAAATAAGTTATCATCACAGGGTGGTGAAAGTGCAAGGTGATGAGCTTGATGCTCCTTACCAATAAATATCGAGGGAATTCTGGTGACATCATCATCGATGCTTGGCTGCCTTTTGACAAATAAACAATCTTGCTCTTTTTAATCTCATCATGTAGGCTATACATGCGCTCTAGTCAACAGTGTGCAGATACAGTACCTCATCTGTGCGCTTTCAGCTAGAGCACACGTGCCAATACCAGAGTGGACACATGCGATATAAAGCTTCTTCTTTTTTTTATTTTTACATGAGACAAACATCAGTAGAGTTGAAAATGCAATGGAAACCCATTGAACTTGTATTTTTTAATTCAGTAGATGGGATTTGAACCGGAAAATGTATTTTTATGTGCACTATGTCATCACGCACTGCCGTTTACCTGCAACAACTCTATTTAATGGAAACATCTCTGGTGGGAAACCACACATGTTGATTTGATGCAGATTTTAGAATATTCGCATGAAAATCTGTCACCAATTGGATGGAAACCTAGCTATTGAGAAGTTAACCTTTCTAACGATACACTTCTTATATCTCAACTCGAATTGCAAGCAGAGCAGACTACAAAAATGTGAGTATCAATGAACATTGATTCTGGGAAATAATTCCTCAGTTTGTCGCACTCGGCATTGTGATACCAATAGAAGCATTTTAGTCAAAGACTGCTATACTTGCTGTTTAGTGTTTTTAAAATAACCATAAAGCACAAGTATATAAGGAATTGTCAACTCGTTCTCGTTCTGAGAAATAAGGTATGCTACTTGATTTCAACATGGACAGGCTAGCATGCTGTTCAAACAGTTGGAAATGGACAGACGGGTGTGTTCATAACAATTCAACTGTTCTGCCTTGTAAGCTAGAAAATAGATCCTAGTTGGCTAAACTTGAAATATAATGATTACCTGGCTACCCACTAGCATGTGGGCTTGTGCTTGAGATATTGCTTAATTAACACAGGTCTCATAAACAATAAGGCCTAAGAGGTGTGGTATATGGCCAATAAACCACGGCTAAGGGCTGTTCTTAGGCACAACGCAATGCGGAGTGCCTGGAAACAGCTCTTAGCCATAGTATATTGGCCGTATACCACAAACACCTGAGATGACTTATTGCTATTATGAACTGGTTACCAATGTAAATAGAGCAGTAAAAATTAGGGATGCACAATATATTGGTAAGCATATCGGAATCAGGCGATATTAGCTAAAAATGCCAACATCGGCATTAGTCCGATGTCTAATTCAACGGAGATGTGCAAAACCGATGTCAAAGCTGACGTGCATATGTATATAACGTAGGTAGATGACGTAATGACAACACAAAAAAATATATATAGCTCTACACAGCATTCCTAACCTAGACCACAATGTCTGCTGTGTGGTTCGAGCAGTCAACAAGTCAAGCAGTCACTTGAAAGAGTAAGAATATTTCAGCGAGACAACTTAAAGGCGAGATCCATTAAAGCCAAGATAATGGAATTCATTTCCCTTGAAAATGAACCGTTTTCACCCTACCAAGTAGGCGCTATTTTTCAGACGTTGCTCTACTGGAGTTACAGCGATGTCAGCACCATGAGCACAGTGGGTCGACGAGGATTTTGTACTGAGGTAAGCCGTATTGCATGCTCAAGAATGTGCCGGTTTGAAACATGAACACTCCGAGCTCCATTAGAACAACTGACTCGAGAAATAAGCTCAACTGCATCTGCAGCAGGCGTGATACCGTGTCATGGCATTGAAATGCCTGCTCAACAAAAATGCCAACAGACCATCGGGTTAAGTCGAAAGAGACTGTGAAAAAGCGATGCGGTGGCATTCTCTCTGAGCCTCTATTGTGTCACCACCATGGCCGATGCCAGGTACAAGGACCGCTACTTCGATGCAGACAAGAAACAGAGTTTATGTGAAATGTTAAAGACACAGCTGGACAAGATGGAAACGGACACAGTGACAGCGTGTACCGAGGAAGAGGCCACGGACAGAGCTGAAACTTCACTGCCTGACATGCATGATGAAATCCTGGTTGAGACTAAACAAATGAACAACGAAACAGCACAGCAAGTAAGTGAAAGAAATAGGTTTTGATTATGTTTTACTGGTAATGGGGACATAGCTGCAGGCTGCATCACATCCGCAGTGATTGGGAGTCCCATAGTGCGGCGCACAATTGGCTTAGCGTCTTCCGGGTTTGGCCAGGGTACATGGTCATTGTAAACAAGAATTTGTTCTTACCTGACTTGCCTAGTTAAATAAAAAAGGTTACTTAAATATATTAAGTTTTAAAAACATAAATGCCAACAAAATAACTTTTTGGTCATTGTGTGTGTGTGTCAACTATTTAACTGTACTAGAATGCTTAAAAGGCCGGTAACATTTAAAATATTGTTATCGGTATCGTTTTTTTTGGCAAGGAAAATGTATATCGGCCAAAACTTTAATATCGGTTCATCCCTAGTAAAAATACACGTTGTCATACCAATGGTATACGGTCTAATATACCACAGCTTTCAGCAACTCAGCATTCAGGGCTTGAACCACACAGTTTATAATTGTCTTTTTACCATGGCATTGTTGAATAATTGTTCCTGATTGTCTTGAAGAGTATTTTAGAGGATGGATTATTTCCCTATAAACACACTGTATATTAATTTACAAGGTAGAATTCAATAACTATAGGTCATTCTTACATGTTCTATTTTGAGCTGATTTTGAAAGCAAAAGTAAAATTGAAAACATTACTGACATTATGAAAATCGAATTCAACAATGGCAGGCTAGGGCAGATGATTTGGTTAGCAAAACTAGCAAGTTCGTTTGGTTACCTTGACAACTACTGTAGCTATCTTTTAAACTTGCTAGCTCCTTCTGGCTCCCGAGTGGTGCAGTCTAAGCCACTGCATCTCAGTGCAAGAGGAGTCACTACAGTCCTTTGTTCGAATCCAGGCTGCATCACAATTGGCCGTGAGTGTGAGTCCCATAGGGCAGCACACAATTGGCCCAGCGTCGTCTGGGTTTGGCCCGTCATCGTAAATAAGAATTTGTTCATAACTGACTTGCCTCGTTAAATAGAAGTTTAAAAATTAAATAAAAACAGGTGTCATTCGTGCAGGCCAATTATATATTTACTGAATTCAACTAACATGTCACCTTTGGATTTCTTGGTCGTCAATTCATACTTGCATTGTTGTAACATAGGAACTAACAGTGTTATTACTTGGACATTAATGCAGTATGGGCTTTGTATGTGGTCGTGGTACATCAACATGGGAACACGATGCCGGATGTGACACTGAATTTGGGGGCAATACTGTAACAACTCTTTTTGCATACATTTTAATTCACAAAAATGTTTGCCTAACCAACCACATGGATATAGTCTAAAATAAGAACTGAAATTGAGTTTAACGCAACTGCATTCGGTATACAACATATGGCTGAACCACCCTTATCCAGTCGAATAGGACATAACCTAGCTAAAATTCCTATGATTTTACACAGCTACTGAAATTGTATTCCATTCTCAGAATGATTATTCTATATATTTTTCCATCCATCCCCTACGATCCAATATTACATCCCGTGCTTAGGAAAAAGCATTAGTGGTTGTAGGCCTAGGGCCTAACCAGAAACACTCACACACGTCTAATTTAACTAGCTAACTAAATTAGCTAGCTAACCAGTTAGAGAAACGGTCCATGTAATAAAAAAAATGACAGTCAAACGACAACTTTTAAAATAGAAACATGAACTAACATAAGCTAAGCACACTGGCCAGTGAGCTAGCTAACGTTCGCCATGGCATTCTAGCTAGTAACACGGATTGAGTTCTTTAGGAAGCTAACGTTAATGTCACTAATAGTTATCTAGTTACTCTAACGTTACACTTAAAAAAATGGACGTGCTTTTTTTTATCTGCATTGCGTTAGCTATCGAGCTAAATTCGCTACGAATATGTTAGTAGTTAGCTAGCTCAACCAGTCAAGGCAAAGTGGTAACATTAGCTAGCCAACTAGGCTAACCAAGATTTGCTCGAATGGCTAACGGCAATTGACTGAAACACCAAGTCTGTTTCCTCATACCTGTTGTTGTTGGTCCTTGGACTCCCCTGCCTTCCTTTTCCTGCTAACTGTTTTTCTCGCCATAATCTGACACACACAAATCCCTCACCCACATGGAGGCCAAATAATGACGCTAAGTACTGGGTCATATAATGGCGATAAGCTATTTTGTTGTCTTGCTCCGAGTGTAGCAGCGCCCGGCGACGTGGAAGGACGATCACATAAGGGTGAGGTTGACGAGCTTGCTTCCCTTCCACTCCGGCCTCCGAAACTCAAACTCTAGCTACGCGCGTAGATTAGCTTGTAACCTACTAAAATGTGTTTCGGTCGAGGAGCCAAAATATGAGACTCCCCTACAGTACAAATCGATTTTTATATTTTATCCAATTGTTCTTTCTTTACAAATCGCGTCACCAACGGCAACAACATTCTGCCGCGCGCAGCCGCAGTCAAGTTAAACATCAACAAAAACAAGGTCGAACGTGCATGTTTAAGATAAAGCGTGCGCGTTCACGAACCATGTCATTGGCGTCATATTTATGCTTCCGAACTCTTTGCGCCAATGATTTATTGAAAAAGCACAATATTTTTCAATTCAGAGTTCATGCAAACATCAAATGTATGAGACTAACAGATTACATTGATCGTGCCAAAATAAATGTGCATCACATAAAATATATTGTAATATTTCCTGGACAGGGAATCCCCCCAAAAAACTAAAGAAAAGTCACTCTATAACAGTCTGACAACACCCCTCGCGTCGCGTGCGCGAGCGTTGCAAGATAAATTTAGAAATCTATATTATTAAATTATTGAGCCAACGAACATCTGCGTTGCCAAGGGCTAACACTATTCCACTAACCCAAACCAGCTGCGCCCGTGCGCCATTGTGCATTTTGTCCCCCCACCAAACGCAATCACTACACGCAGGTTAACATATCAAAACAAACTCTGAACCAATTATATTAATTTGGGGACAGGTCAAAAAGCATGAAACATTTATGGCAATTTAACTAGCTAGCTTGCACTAACTAATTTGTTCTTTTTAGCTAGCTTGCTGTTGCTAGCTAATATGTCCTGGGATATAAGCACTGAGTTGTTATTTTACCTGAAATGCACAAGGTCCTCTTCTCTGCCAATTAATCCACACATAAAACGGTCAACCGAATCGTTTCTAGTCATCTCTCCTCCTTCCAGGCTTTTTCTTCTCTTGACTTTATATTGCGATTGGCAACTTTCATAAATTAGGTGCATTACCGCCACTGACTTCGTTTGTCTTTCAGTCACCCACATGGGTATAACCAATGAGGAGATGGCATGTGAGATGGCTTCTATAAACCAATGAGGAGATGGGAGAGGCAGGACTTGCAGCGCGATCTGCTTCAGAAATAGAACTGACTTCTATTTTAGCCCTTGGAAACACAGACGCTCGTTGGCGCGTGCGAGCAGTGTGGGTGCAATAATTTAATAACATAGATATCGAAATAGATTTTGCAACGATCGCACACGCGAGCGGTTAAGTCAGCCTGTAAAATAGAAGTCAGTTCTATTTCTAACGCAGATTGTGCTGCAAGTCCTGCCTCTCCCATCTCATTGGTTTAACAGAAACAGCTACCCATGTGCCAGCTCCTCATTGGTTACACCCACGTGCCAGTAATGCATCTGATTTATGAAAGTTGCCAATCACAATATAAAGTCAAGAGAGTGTTGGTCCCATGTTTTATGAGCTGAAATTAAAGATCCCAGGAATGTTCCATATGTACAAAAAGCTTATTCCTCTCAAATTTTGTGCACAAATGTATTTATGTCCCTGTTAATGAGCATTTCTCATTTACCAAGACAATCCATCCATCTGACAGGTGTGGCATAACAAGAAGCTGATTTAACAGCAAGGCCATTACAAAGGTGCATCTGGTGCTGGGGACAATAAAAGGCCACTCTAAAATGTGTAGTTTTGTCATACAACACAATGCCACAGATGTCTCAAGTTGAGGAAGCGTGCAGTTGTCATGCTGACTGCAGAAATGTCCACCAGCGCTGTTGCCAGAGAATTGAATGTTCATTTCTCGACCATATGCCGCTTCCAACGTCCTTTTAGAGTATTTGGCTGTACGTCCAACCACCCTCACAACCTCAGACCACGTGTAACCATATCTGTCCAGGACCTCCACATCCGGCTTCTTCACCTGCGGGATCGTCGTATTTCTGTCTGTAATAAAGCCCTGTGGTTAAAGCCTCATTCTGATTGGCTGGACCTGGTTCCAAAGTGTGTGGGCCTATTCCCTTTGAGAATGGATAAGTTATTAATTACACTTTTGGAAGGTGTATCAATACACCCAGTCACTACAAAGATACAGGCATCCTTCCTAATCTCAGTTGCTGGAAAGAAAGGAGACCGCTCCGGGATTTCACCATGAGGCCAACAACAACGGTGACTTTAAAACATTTACAGAGTTTAATGGCTGTGATAGGAGAAAACTAAGGATGGATAGAAACATTGTAGTTACTCCACAATCCTAACCTGATTGACAGAGTGAAAAGACGTAAGCCTGTACAGAGTGCAAATATTCCAAAACATGCACCCTGTTTGTAATAAGGCACTAACATTAACCTTCAAAGAATGTGGGATAGAAATTGACTTCATGTTCTGAATACAATGTGTTATGTTTGGGGCAAATCCAACACAACACATCACTGAGTCCCACTCTACATATTTTCAAGCATGGTGGTGGCTGCATCCTGTTATGGTTATGCTTGTCATAAAAAAAGACTAGGGAATCTTTCAGGATAAAATAAAGTGAATAGCACTAAGCACAGGCTAAATCTTAAAAGGAAAACCTGGTTCTGTCTGCTTTCCAACAGACACTGGGAGACAAATTCACCTTTTTAGCAGGACTATAACTTAAAACACAAGGCTAAATATACACTGGAGTTGCTTACCAAAACAACATAGAATGTTACTGAGTGGCCTTGTTACAGTTTATTTAAATTGGCTTGAAAATCTATAGCAAGACTTGGAAATGGCTGACAAGCAGTGATCAACAACGAACTTGACAGAGCTTGAAGAATTTTTTTAATAATCATTTGCAGACCTACCCAGAAAGACAAAAGGTGTTGATTCTAACATGTATTGATTGACTAAGAGAGTTCAATACTTATATAATGAAGATACACTGAGTGTACAAAACATTAAGAACACCTTCATAATATTGTGTTGAACCCCCCTTTTGCCCTCAGAACAGCCTCAAATCATGGGGGCATGGACTCTACAAGGTGTCAAAAGCATTCCACAGGGATGCTGGCCCATGTTGACTCCCACAGTTGTGTCAAGTTGGCTGGATGTCCTTTGGGTGGTGGACCATTCTTGATATATACAGGAAACCGTTAAGAGTAAAAACTTACTACCATACCCTGTTTAAAGGCACTTACTACCATACCCTGTTTAAAGGCACTTACTACCATACCCTGTTTAAAGGCACTTACTACCATACCCTGTTTAAAGGCACTTACTACCATACCCTGTTTAAAGGCACTTACTACCATAACCTGTTTAAAGGCACTTACTACCATACCCTGTTTAAAGGCACTTACATTTTTTTGTCTTGCCCATTCCTCCTTTGAATGGCACACACACAATCCATGTCTCAATTGTCTCAAGGCTTAAAAATGCATCTTTAGCCTGTCTCCTCCCCTTCATCTACACTGATTGAAGTTGATTTAAAAAGTAACATCAATAAGGGATCGTAGCTTTCACCTGGATTCACTTGGTCAGAATGTCATGGAAAGAGCAGGTGTTCATAATGTTTTGTACACTTGGTTTTTTTAAATGAATTTCTTACAAATGTTAGAATTTTTTTCCACTTTGACAAAGCATTGTGTAGATCGTTGACAAAAAAAACAAAAAAAATCTATTTTAAACCCACCTTGTAACACAACATGTGAAAAAAAGTGAAGGGGTGTGAATACTTTCTGAAGGCACTGTTTGTGTGCAGCAATGCTTGATTGTGTGTTTGATGTTAACAGACAGGTCTATTTTCTGGGTGACCTGAACATTGACTGATTAGCTACTATCTGTCCTCTCAAGAGGAAGCTTCTAACTGTGACTAATGCCTGTAATATGATCCAGGTTATCGCACAACCAACTAGAGTGCATACCAAATAGTGTTAGATGTAAAATCCAGTTGTATTGATCATATCTTCACTAATGCTGCTGAGCTTTGCTCCAAAGAAATATCAGTTCCCACTGGCTGTAGTGAACATAACATTGTGGCAATAACAAGGGAAAGCCAAAGTGCCAAAGGTTGCGCCTAAAGTAATACAGTGGGGAGAACAAGTATTTGATACACTGCCGATTTTGCAGGTTTTCCTACTTACAAAGCATGTAGAGGTCTGTAATTTTTATCATAGGTACACTTCAACTGTGAGAGACGGAATCTAAAACAAAAATCCAGAAAATCACATTGTATGATTTTTAAGTAATTAATTTGCATTTTATTGCATGACATAAGTATTTGATCACCTACCAACCAGTAAGAATTCCAGGTCTCACAGACCTGTTAGTTTTTCTTTAAGAAGCCCTCCTGTTCTCCACTCGTTACCTGTATAAAAGACACCTGTCCACACACTCAATCAAACAGACTCCAACCTCTCCACAATGGCCAAGACCAGAGAGCTGTGTAAGGACATCAGGGATAAAATTGTAGACCTGCACAAGGCTGGGATGGGCTACAGGACAATAGGCAAGCAGCTTGGTGAGAAGGCAACAACTGTTGGCGCAATTATTAGAAAATGGAAGAAGTTCAAGATGACGGTCAATCACCCTCGGTCTGGGGCTCCATGCAAGATCTCACCTCATGGGGCATCAATGATCATGAGGAAGGTGAGGGATCAGCCCAGAACTACACGGCAGGACCTGGTCAATGACCTGAAGAGAGCTGGGACCACAGTCTCAGAGAACACCATTAGTAACACACTACGCCGTCATGGATTAAAATCCTGCAGCGCACGCAAGGTCCCCCTGCTCAAGCCAGCGCATGTCCAGGCCCGTCTGAAGTTTGCCAATGATCATCTGAATGATCCAGTGGGAGAAGGTCATGTGGTCTGATGAGACAAAAATAGAGCTTTTTGGTCTAAATTCCACTCGCTGTGTTTGGAGGAGGAAGAAGGATGAGTATAACCCCAATAACACCATCCCAACCGTGAAGCAATGAGGTGGAAACATCATTCTTTGGGGATGCTTTTCTGCAAAGGGGACAGGACGACTTCACCGTATTTTTCTCTATATTTTTTTGAATTTTTACCCCTTTTTCTCCCCAATTTCATAGTATCCAATTGTTTAGTAGCTACTATCTTGTCTCATCGCTACAACTCCCGTACGGGCTCTGGAGAGACGAAGGTTGAAAGTCATGCGTCGTCCGATACACAACCCAACCAAGCCGCACTGCTTCTTAACACAGCGCGCATCCAACCCGGAAGCCAGCCGCAGCAATGTGTCGGAGGAAACACCGTGCACCTGGCAACCTTGGTTAGCGCGCACTGTGCCCGGCCCGCACAGGAGTCGCTGGTGCGCGAGGAGACAAACCCTCCCTAACCCAGACGATGCTAGGCCAATTCCCGGTTATGACAGAGCCTGGGTGCGAACCCAGAGTCTCTGGTGGAACAGCTGGCGCCTCCCGGTCGCGGGCGGTTATGACAGAGCCTGGGTGCGAACCCAGAGTCTCTGGTGGCACAGCTGGCGCTGCAGTACAGCGCCCCTAACCACTGTGCCACCCGGGAGGCCCGACTTCACCGCATTGAGAGGAGGATGGATGGGGCCATGTATCGCGAGATCTTGGCCAACAACCTCCTTCCCTCAGTAAAAGCGTTGAAGCTGGGTCGTGGCTGGGTCTTCCAGCATGACAACGACCCGAAACACACAGCCAGGGCACACACAGCCAGGGCAACAAAGGAGTGGCTCCGTAAGAAGCATCTCAAGGTCCCGGAGTGGCCTAGCCAGTCTCCAGACCTGAACCCAATAGAAAATCTTTGGAGGGAGCTGAAAGTCCGTATTGCCCAGCGACAGCCCCAAAACCTGAAGGATCTAGAGAAGGTCTGTATGGAGGAGTGGGCCAAAATCCCTGCTGCAGTGTGTGCAAACCTGGTCAAGAACTACAGGAAACGTATGATCTCTGTAATTGCAAACAAAGGTTTCTGTACCAATTATTAAGTTATGCATTTCTGATGTATCAATTACTTATGTCATGCAATAAAATGCAAATTCATTACTTAAAAATCATACAATGCGATTTTCTGAATTTTTCTTTTAGATTCCGTCTCTCACAGTTGAAGTGTACCTATGATAAAAATGACAGACCTCTACATGCTTTAAGTAGGAAAACCTGCTAAATTGGCAGTGTATCAAATACTTGTTCTCCCCACAGTATATAAGAGATCATACAAAATGTTTTGATGATGTAAAACATGTATGTTGGTCTGATGTGTACGAGGAAGTGATTCCAGATGCAACACTTAAAGTATAATTATTCATGCCAGTTGTTGACAAAGCATGCACCTGTTAAGAAATTAACTGTGGGGCCTCCCGAGTGGCCCAGCGGTCTAAGCCACTGCATTGCAGTGCTTGAGGACATCACAATTGCCATAAGTTTGCTTATCGACCTGTCCCCAAATGAATATAGTTGGTTCAGAGTTCGTTTTGATATTTCAACCTGCTTGTCCTGATCACATCTGGTGTGGGTGGACAAAATCAACATGCACGCGAGCGGTCTGGTCAGCATGTTAGGCAGAATATGAGTCAATGAAAGGGATATTTGGTCAATAGAATAAACAATCATGGCATCAAAAGCCTGCAGTTTCACATTACTACAGGTATCAACTGATGAAGTGCTCAAAGCATTCATGTGCTTTCCTGAGGAAAAGTCACCTGGGCTAGATCTCATTGACAAAAAACGACTGACTAGCAGCACCCTATATTGCAGCACTAATTAAGCTTATTTTTAACCTCCCATTATTCAAGGGAAAGTATCCTAAAGCTTGCAAAATTGTGTCCAATTCCAAAAGACAAAAAAATTACTTTTTAGTGTATCAAAAAGCAGCCTACTGTCATCATTTAGTAAGATTTTGGAAGCAATTGTCAGTAACCATGTATGGGAGTATATAGAACAAATTAAAATGCTCAAAGCCGACCAACATGCATACCGTACGGATCACTCGACTGCAACAGCTCTGGTTGATTTAACAGATCAATAACTTAGGGCCTGGTTGCATAAAACAGTGTATCCTTCAGTGTATCCCTTAAGGATTTACCTCAAGGAATAATTTCCCCTTACCTAGGGGAATTGTTTAAGGCGGTTGCATAGGGCCGCGCAAACATTTCCTTAGGTAATGGCATACTTAAGGGGTTTTACAGTAGTTTGAAGGCATGTATGGCAGAAATTCTCTGGTTACCACGATTTTCTGTATGAAGGTGAACTCGTCAAATAAAATCACATTTATTTTAGGAGATCACAAAATAGAACTTCTACATTCAAGACAGGATGTTTCTTGGAGTTACTTTTTTCTCAACTAGTTTCTATTACTTTCTAGCATGTCAGGTGAGCTTACATAGTAGGTAGCTTGCGAGCTAGCCAGGTAGCCATGGATTGTGCACATTCCATTGTTTAGCTAAGTAGCTAGCTAGCTATACACCTAGCTTTCTGGTAGATATTTTCCATTTGCAATCAGGGCAGAGGAAAGCAACATTCAACTCCAAAAAATATATTTAAATTGACACCCATACTGAATGAAGCACTTAAGGGATCTCATGAGCACCCTTAACATTTTCCACTTAAATTAAGAGGGAAATTAGCTGTAAAATGTTGTACTTGCTGTATACAAATGTTTTCCCTCTGGTGCTATCCAAATATATGGCAACCATGTTTGCTGATGATACCACTGTCTATGTAACAGGCAATTCTGTAGGGCAGCTGAAAGAGGCTCTTGAAGCTGACATAAGTATTTCAAATTGGATAACCCAGAACAAATGAGTGCTAAATATAAAGGAAACCAAGGCAATGCTAATATGTACGAAGAGGAGAAGGAAGACGCTACCCTCCTTACAGCTGACAGTTGGCGGGACACCCATAGAAGAGGATTTAGAGACACAGCTGTTTGTTGTTTAGCAGCACATGGTCTCTCTTGTTCATCACACATTTCACAGCTCTGCAACAAAATCAGAACCTCGTGTATTCACAGGATTGTGAAATACATGCCAGAGCAAATTTTTTAAACAAACCTCAAGATCTCATCCATAGTCAAATTAACTACTGTACTGCTCTGTCATCTGGAGTAATGCAAGTGTTGGTGACCTTAACAGACTGCAGATAGCGCAAAATAAGGCAGCCAGAATGGTTCTATAATGTGGTTACAAGAGGTCTTCCAAAGAGTTACATAATGCACTCAAATGGCCGACTGTCAAGGAACTGACAGAAAATACACAAATCCTTTTTCATAAAATTAACCACTGAAAGACCAACCGGTATATAGGATAAACTGAATATGGTGAAAGACAAACGCTGTCGTAACACAGAGCAGAACCTTGGCCTCCTTTAGACCACCAAACCCCAAATTAGAGCTGGGCAAGATAGCTTTTAGTTTCAGGGCAGTAAAGACCTGGGACGTCTTGCCAGAATGTTCCAAAAACATGCCAAATAGTTGCTTTAAGAGATTAATTCACAAATGTCTTGAACAACTGAAGTTGGTCTTAGAGGATATTGTAATATTTTATGTTTAAATTCATATATGCACATGAGGTTCTGGAGGTCGGGGGGTGTATTATGTATAACTTGTATTATGTATAGGTAATGGGAATGTGAGATCCTAATCAAATAAAAAAAAACTGTTAGAGCCCTCTGGATTGATGATGAATTGAAAAACTGCATGGTTCAAAGAAATGATGCCTAAAAGGTGGCAAAGAAGTCAGGCTGCTCAGCTGATTGGTTGACATAACTTAAATTGAGAATGGTTGACTAAACTTAAAAAAAAAAAAAATATTACAAAACCAAGATAAATGACATAAAACACAATGGAAAAAGACTTGAGTACCTGATACCATGGGTAGAAAGCCAAATTAATCTCCATCGTTCATTGAAGTTGATGGGTCATTTCTAACAAAATCTTTCAATATTACCAATCACCGAGTGGTGCAGCAGTCTAAGTCACTGCAGTCCCCGGTTCGAATCCAGGCTGCATCACATCCGGCTCTAATTTTGAGTCCCATAGGGCGGTGCACAATTGTCCCAGCGTTGGCCGGGGTATTCCGTCATTGTAAATAAGAATGTGTTCTTAACTGACTTGCCTAGTTAAATAAAAAAAACATTGAAATATATATATATATTACTATTTCACGAGGAAAGTGAAATGACAACATTTTATTTTTGTATAAAATATCTAATAATGAAAGAATTTGGTCAAGTTAATGTGGGAGGTGGAAAAACAATCATTATCCATAAGCTGCCAGGTATAGACAACATTGATGGGATACTATTGAAAATGGTAGCAGACTGAATTTCCAACCATATTTGATATATCTTTGGCTAAAGCTTAAATGTGTGTGTCCACAGGTGTGGAAGGAAGCTAAAGTAATTCCACTGCCTAAAAATAGTAAAGCGCAATTTGCTGGCTCTAACAGCTGCCTGCTCTTAGTAAACTGATGGATAGAATTGTATTTGCTATTTTTTCAGAGAACAAATTAACTGACTTTCAGTATGCATATAGAGAAGGGCACTCAACATGTACTGTTCTGACTCAGATGACAGATGATTGGTTAAAATACATGGATAATAAGATGATAGTTGGAGCTGTATTGTTAGATTTAAGTGCAGCTTTTGATGTTAATGATCATAAATTGTGATTGAAGAAACTCACTTGCTATGGCTTTACATCACCTACCATCAAATGGTTGGAGAATTATTTATGCAATAGAACCCAGTGTTCTTCAATGGAAGCTTCTCTAACAGCAGATATGTACAGTGCGGTGTCCATTAAGAGTAACAGCCCAAGGCAACTGTCCTATCTATTTTTACAATTGATTTGCCACTGGTCTTACACAAAGCTAGAATGACTATGTATGTGGATGATTCCATTACATTTCATCACCCAAAGTCAGTGAGCTCATTGACATTCTAAATAAGGAATTACAGCCAGTTACAGAATGGGTGATAATAATAAACGGGTCTCAAATACAACTAAAAGCATTGTATTTGGTTTAAAACATTCTAAGACCTACACCTCAACCATTGAGCAAGTTGAGGAAGCTAAACTCCTAGGTATAACAGTAGAAGCTCAATTATCATGGTCAAGTCATATTGACAAAGTGGTTCTGAAGTTGTTAAAAAAAAAAAAAATATATATATAATAATATAAAATATATATATATATATGTTCTGTTTTTTGGCACAACAATAACTTGTACTAGCTGTTCAGGCTCTGGTCTGGTCCCATCTTAATTACTGTCCATTAATATGGTAAAGTGCAGCAAAAGAAAGACCTCAAAAAGCTACTGCTGACTCATAACAGAGCAGCACAACTTGCCATTAACTGCACATACAGAACTAACATCAACAACATGAATGCCATTCTTTCCTGTTTGAGGGTTAATGAGAGATTAAGTGCTTTTCTACTAGTTTTTATGAGATGTAGTAATGTAATAAATATTCCAGGTTGTCTGCATAATGAAATAAAATTCAGCTCAGACACCCATACATTCTCCACAAGATATTTACATTTAAGTCATTTTGCAGACATTCTTGTCCAGAAGGATTTACAGCATTCATCTTAAAATAGCTGGGTGAGACAACCACATATCACAGTCATAGTAAGTACAAAATGAAGTAGCTATCAGCAAAGTCAGATATAGTAAGGGGGAAAGATTCAAGTGAGTGTTAGTTCACAAAAGGCTTTTGGAAATATAACACTCAACAAAAATATAAAAATGCAACAACTTCAAAGATTTTACTAAGTTACAGTTCATATAAGGAAATCAGTCAATTGAAACAAATTCATTAGGCCCTAATCAATGGATGGGAATACAGATATGCATATTAAAAAGAAAGGAGGACCAAGGCACTCTTCATATAATTGATTAAAATGCCTTTATTAGTATGGCATGTTCAATAGAAATAAAAAAATAATAAAAAATGTACCGACACGTTTCGGCTGCATGGCCTTCGTCAGGGAGTACCAAAAAAAAGGAATACAAAGCATTTCAATTAGCCCTAATTGGAAAGGGGGAGTGGTTACAGAATTGATTGGACAAAACCTAGTAAGCAATACTATACACATTAAAAGGTGAAATACTGTAGCTATGTTATCATAAAAATACAACTCCAAACTAGAAGTATCAGAACACTAAAAGATAGTTCTAACCTTAAATATGACTGGGAGAGGTGTCAAGAATAAGAAAGCTATATATTCCATAGTACACGAGAACACAGCAAAACATGAACAACAGTCGAACCATAGCTGAGGGCAATTGAGCAAAATGTCCACTAGATGAGAGCAAATGGACCCATCACGACCCTACAGGAAGGGTGAGAAATCCATATCTTCATTTAAACCAGGGTATTTAGTGGCCTGTAGTTTGTAAATCCATATCTTCATTTAAACCAGGGTATTTAGTGGCCTGTAGTTTGTAAATCCATATCTTCATTTAAACCAGGGTATTTAGTGACCTGTGTATGTAAATCCATATCTTCATTTGTATTTAGTGGCCTGTGTTTATAAATCCATATCTTCATTTAAACCAGGGTATTTAGTGACCTGTAGTTTGTAAATCCATATCTTCATTTTAAACCTGTAGTTTGTAAATCCATATCTTCATTTAAACCAGGGTATTTAGTGGCCTGTAGTTTGTAAATCCATATCTTCATTTAAACCAGGGTATTTAGTGGCCTGTAGTTTGTAAATCCATATCTTCATTTAAACCAGGGTATTTAGTGGCCTGTAGTTTGTAAATCCATATCTTCATTTAAACCAGGGTAGTTTGTAAATCCATATCTTCATTTAAACCTGTAGTTTGTAAATCCATATCTTCATTTAAATCCATATCTTCATTTAAACCAGGGTATTTATTGTAAATCCATATCTTCATTTAAACCAGGGTATTTAGTGGCCTGTAGTTTATAAATCCATATCTTCATTTAAACCAGGGTGTTTAGTGACCTGTAGTTTGTAATTCTATATCTTCATTTAAACCAGGGTATTTAGTGACCTGTAGTTTGTAAATCCATATCTTCATTTAAACCAGGGTATTTAGTGGCCTGTAGTTTGTAAATCCATATCTTCATTTAAACCAGGGTATTTAGTGGCCTGTAGTTTGTAAATCCATATCTTCATTTAAACCAGGGTATTTAGTGACCTGTAGTTTGTAAATCCATATCTTCATTTAAACCAGGGTATTTAGTGGCCTGTAGTTTGTAAATCCATATCTTCATTTAAACCAGGGTATTTAGTGGCCTGTAGTTTGCAAATCCATATCTTCATTTAAACCAGGGTATTTAGGCCTGTAGTTTGTAAATCCATATCTTCATTTAAACCAGGGTATTTAGTGGCCTGTAGTTTGTAAATCCATATCTTCATTTAAACCAGGGTATTTAGTGGCCTGTAGTTTGTAAATCCATATCTTCATTTAAACCAGGGTATTTAGTGGCCTGTAGTTTGTAAATCCATATCTTCATTTAAACCAGGGTATTTAGTGGCCTGTAGTATGTAAATCCATATCTTCATTTAAACCAGGCTATTTAGTGGCCTGTAGTTTGTAAATCCATATCTTCATTTAAACCAGGGTATTTAGTGGCCTGTAGTTTGTAAATCCATATCTTCATTTAAACCAGGGTATTTAGGAAGCTCTTTGCCACCTTCTCCTCCCTCCTGAATCCTCCTCCCCCTCCCCCCCCTTCCTCCCTCTCTGCAGATGACTTCGTCAACCATTTTGAAAAGAAGGTCGACGACATCCGATCCTCGTTTGCTAAGTCAAACGACACCGCTGGTTCTGCTCACACTGCCCTACCCTTTGCTCTGACCTCTTTCTCCCCTCTCTCTCCAGATGAAATCTCGCTTCTTGTGACGGCCGGCCGCCCAACAACCTGCCCGCTTGACCCTATCCCCTCCTCTCTTCTCCAGACCATTTCCGGAGACCTTCTCCCCTACCTCACCTCGCTCATCAACTCATCCCTGACCGCTGGCTACGTCCCTTCCATCTTCAAGAGAGCGAGAGTTGCACCCCTTCTGAAAAAACCTACACTCGATCCCTCCGATGTCAACAACTACAGACCAGTATCCCTTCTTTCTTTTCTCTCCAAAACTCTTGAACGTGCCGTCCTTGGCCAGCTCTCCCGCTATCTCTCTCAGAATGACCTTCTTGATCCAAATCAGTCAGGTTTCAAGACTAGTCATTCAACTGAGACTGCTCTTCTCTGTATCACGGAGGCGCTCCGCACTGCTAAAGCTAACTCTCTCTCCTCTGCTCTCATCCTTCTAGACCTATCGGCTGCCTTCGATACTGTGAACCATCAGATCCTCCTCTCCACCCTCTCCGAGTTGGGCATCTCCGGCGCGGCCCACGCTTGGATTGCGTCCTACCTGACAGGTCGCTCCTACCAGGTGGCGTGGCGAGAATCTGTCTCCTCACCACGCGCTCTCACCACTGGTGTCCCCCAGGGCTCTGTTCTAGGCCCTCTCCTATTCTCGCTATACACCAAGTCACTTGGCTCTGTCATAACCTCACATGGTCTCTCCTATCATTGCTATGCAGACGACACACAATTAATCTTCTCCTTTCCCCCTTCTGATGACCAGGTGGCGAATCGCATCTCTGCATGTCTGGCAGACATATCAGTGTGGATGACGGATCACCACCTCAAGCGGAACCTCGGCAAGACGGAGCTGCTCTTCCTCCCGGGGAAGGACTGCCCGTTCCATGATCTCGCCATCACGGTTGACAACTCCATTGTGTCCTCCACCCAGAGCGCTAAGAACCTTGGCGTGATCCTGGACAACACCCTGTCGTTCTCAACTAACATCAAGGCGGTGGCCCGTTCCTGTAGGTTCATGCTCTACAACATCCGCAGAGTACGACCCTGCCTCACACAGGAAGCGGCGCAGGTCCTAATCCAGGCACTTGTCATCTCCCGTCTGGATTACTGCAACTCGCTGTTGGCTGGGCTCCCTGCCTGTGCCATTAAACCCCTACAACTCATCCAGAACGCCGCAGCCCGTCTGGTGTTCAACCTTCCCAAGTTCTCTCACGTCACCCCGCTCCTCCGCTCTCTCCACTGGCTTCCAGTTGAAGCTCGCATCCGCTACAAGACCATGGTGCTTGCCTACGGAGCTGTGAGGGGAACGGCACCGCAGTACCTCCAGGCTCTGATCAGGCCCTACACCCAAACAAGGGCACTGCGTTCATCCACCTCTGGCCTGCTCGCCTCCCTACCACTGAGGAAGTACAGTTCCCGCTCAGCCCAGTCAAAACTGTTCGCTGCTCTGGCCCCCAATGGTGGAACAAACTCCCTCACGACGCCAGGACAGCGGAGTCAATCACCACCTTCCGGAGACACCTGAAACCCCACCTCTTTAAGGAATACCTAGGATAGGATAAAGTAATCCATCTCACCCCCCCCTTAAATGATTTAGATGCACTATTGTAAAGTGGCTGTTCCACTGGATGTCATAAGGTGAATTCACCAATTTGTAAGTCGCTCTGGATAAGAGCGTCTGCCAAATGACTTAAATGTAATGTAAATGTAAATTTAGTGACCTGTAGTTTGTAAATCCAAAAACATTCCCTTTGGTTTAACTGTTTAAGACGGTCCCCTTTTCTAATAGAGGCCGGAATATGATCAATATCCATAGCTTGTAGGGAGGCAGGGTTGCCATGGTATAGGGACTTGTAGTGCTTAGGCCATGAGGTTGTCTTCATTGCCTCCCCGTATGGCATACTTGTGTTCCGCTAAGCGGTCTTGAAGGAGTCTCTTTGTCCGTCCAATGTAGAACACCTTGCACTGTGGACATTCCAATCTATAGATGACATGAGTGGGTTTTACAGTTAATGAAATGCTTGACGTAATACTCCATTTAGGAAGCTGTGTCAACAAAATACTTCTTCTGTGCAATATTACTGCAATGGTTACATTTAAAAGAGCCCCTGGTTTTGTGGTCAAGACAAGTTTTTTGAGTCACCCGGAAGATAACTGTGGACTAATTTGTCATTTAGGGTAGGACATCTCTTAAAGCTTATGACTGGTGTCTCAGGAAAGACTTGACGTAGTAGCGTATCACTTTGGATGATTCCCCCATTATTTTAATGATTCTTTTAATGCTCTCTGCTTCAGTGCTGTATTTTGTAACAAAATACACTCTCTGGTGTATCACAAGGCACTCCCCTTCGCAACAAGTTCTCTATGTCAAGTAATCCAGCCCTTATACCTGCATCTTTCAGGCCCTGAACGCTGTAGCACTGATTCAAGAAGTGATTCTCCAATTCAGCAGGTTTGACACTGTAGTCTGTTCCCTGATTGCAAATTCTGTGGACTCTTTGGAATTGGCCATATGGAATGTTTTCTTTTAGCCTTTTGGGGTGAAAGCTGTCTGCCCTCAGAATGGTAGTCCCATCTGTAGGCTATCTAAAGATTGATGTGTGCAAATAACCTGTCATTTTTACTAATGTCGAGGTCCAAAAAATGAATGTTATCCTTGCAGTACTCCATAGTTAGTTTGATGTTAGGGTTAATGTTGTTCAGGTATTGGTGGAAGGAAATAAGTTCATCTTCTGAGCAGTACCAAAACAGGAAATCATCATCAATATGGAGTCCCCACCATATAATCCGGACAAAGAAATGGTTATTAGAAGGATCCAAAATGAAGTCATTTTCCCATTTACCCAAGTACAAGCCAGCGTAGGAAGGGGGGGTAAGCTCCCATGGCACACCCTTTGACCTGTTTAAAGATATGGTCCTGAAAGATGAAGATGTTATGATTAAGAGTCCATTCAGTCAGTGAGACAATGAATTCTGTATGAGGCATCTCAGTTTCAGGTCGGGTACTCAAGAAATGGTGCATAGCTGCCAAACCTTGTTCATGTTCAATGGTGGTGTATAGAGACTCCACACCCATGGGGACTAAAAAGGAAGCTGTACCAAGATTGTTCAATTCCTTCATTTTGTTCAACACATCTGTTCAGCCATACTGTCCTTGAAAAGAAATTTGAACTCATTGTCTGAAATGTAGCCTTTCTCCTTAGCTTCTGTGAGGATCCCTTTCAATTCAGTTTTTAGGTCCTCTGTAGGGTTGAAGTTAAGAGATTGGTAGAATTCATCGTTGTCTAATTGACGGTAGGCTTCTGACACATTTGTCTTTACTCCACACTACTGTAGGTTAGAACTACTTTTTAGTGTTCTGATACTTCTAGTTTGGAGTTGTATTTTTATGATAACATAGCTACAGTATTTCACCTTTTAATGCGTATAGTATTGCTTACTAGGTGTGTCCAATCAATTGTGTAACCACTCCCTCTTCCAATTAGGGCTTATTGAAAAGCTGTTAAAAAGAGGACCTTGTATTCCTTTTTTTTGTAATCCCTGACGAAGGCCATGCAGCCGAAATGCGTCGGTTAAAAAAATATTTTAAAAAAAGTTTCTATTGAATGTGCCATACTAATAAAGGCATTTTAATCAATTATATGAAGAGTGCCTTGGTCCTCCTTTCTTTTTGATGACCAATTTACCCCTTTTACTAAAGAGCACCTTCTATCTACCAAAATGTACTATCGTGTACCTTAGTCGCGCTTCCCTCCTTCTTTTACCTTAATAAATAGGGGCTTCACAAAGGGCCTCGGGATCACATCACAGTATTTCTGTGCAATCAAATTGCCATCGACAAAAAGCAATTGTGTTCGTTGTCCGTAGCTTATGCCTTCGCATACCATAACTCCACCGCTACCTTAGGGAACTCTGTGCACAACGTTGACATCAGCAAGCTGCTTGCCCATACGACACCATCTGCCTGGTGCAGTTGAAACCGGGATTCATCCGTGAAGAGCACACTTCTCCAGCATGCCAGTGGCCATCGAAGGTGAGCATTTGACCATTGAAGTCTGTTACGACACCGAACTGCAGTTAGGTCAAGACCCTGGTGGAGGACAACGAGCATGCAAAGGAGCTTCCCTGAGACGGTTTCTGACAGCTTGTGCAGAAATGCTGGTTGCTGGTCTCAAACGAACCCACAGGTGAAGAAGCCGGATGTGGAGGTTGTGGGCTGGCGTGGTTACATGTGGTCTGCAGTTGTGATGCCGGTTGGACATACTGCAAAATTCTCTAAAACCGCATTGGAGGCAGTTTATGGTCTAGAAATGAACAGTAAGTTCTCTGGCAACAGCTCTGGTGGACATTCCTGCAGTCAGCATGTCAATTGCACACTCCCTCAAAATATCTGTGGCAGTGTGTTTTTGTGACAAAACTGCACATTTTAGAGTGGCCTTCCATTGTCCCCAGCACAAGGTGCACCTGTCTAATGATCATGCAGTTTAATCAGCTTCTTGATATGCCAACCCTGTCAGGTGCATGGATTATCTTCGCAAAGGAGAATTGTTCACTGACCGAGAGAAATAAGCTTTTTGTGTGTATGTAATTTCTGGGATCTTACATTTCAGCTCATGACTGGAATCCAGCTGAATGTGCAGAGGAGCGGGGTGACATGGGAGAATTTGGGTAAGTTGAACCCCAGGCAGGCTGCAGCATTCTGGATAAATTGCAGGGGTTTGATGGCACAAGCAGGGTGCCCAGCCAACAGCGAGCTGCAGTAGTCCAGATGGGAGATAAGTGTGTGGATTAGGACTTGCGCCGCTTCCTGTGTGAGGGAGGGTCGTACTCTGCGGATGTTGTAAAGCATGAACGAGTCACTGCTTTGATTTTGGTAGAGAACGGCAGGGTGTTGTCCAAGGTCACACCTTGATTCTTTGTACTCTGGGATGGGGACACTGGAGTTGTCACCATGAGACTCATTACAGTCCCCAAGTCCAAAACAAATTCACGGCAATGCACAGTATTATACAGAGCCATGATGATCGCATGGAACTCCATTCCATCTCCAATTTCGAACAACAAAATTACCTTAACTGCAGGGACTGTGATGGGACATGTTTTATTGTATTGTTTGTATTATATTTTTGTTGTATTGTTTAAATATCATTGTATTTTACATTTGTGTGAATGTCCATGTCTACGAGTTTACCAATGTTTTGTTACTTGTCATGTGTGTTTTGTGCACCCCAGGAAGAGCAGCTGCTGCAAAAGCGAATGGGGTTCCAAATCAACTACTGGTGCTTGCCTGTTCATGTCACTGCAACGTTACACAAGCCCTTGATCAGGACTCTCAGAACCATTACATTACACATAAAACATTGGACGAAGGCATCTTCTGTATGGGGGAGTTGTGTTAAGAGCCCCGACATTCTGTCTCAATGTTAACATGCGTTGCTTGTGGTACGGTTTTGGAAGCATAAACACTATCTTTCATATTAGCGAGAAATAATTATCCAAAAAATAAAAAAGACCTATACACTTAAGGTTATGGCTAGTGTTCCCATACAGCCATATTTCCATGTTCCAGCGCTTGTTTACTGAAAACAGACTGAAGAGTGCTAATTAGCTATCTCCGGACAGCTGTGTGTAAGCGTTAGGCTGGCGCAAACGTGTTGTCACTGAAAAATACTGTCAGCTGCAACTGTGTTGAACGTGGTTAAAAACAGTCTGCAGTAGTTGTGCATTTTGCAAATATATTTTTGATGTGATATGAAAGAGGGATTTATGTTAATAGAAGAGTACCGCAATTGAGAATCAATTCATATTTAGAGGGAGTATTTGGATGCTTTGGCTTCCAGAGCCATTTGTCTTTTTAAACAGAACATGTAAGGTCCTTGGACTATAAGGAATCATGTTAGGCTCCTTTAGTCCAACATTAGGCTACGTTACACAAGAGAATAGTGACTAGACCATACAGGGGTCAGGGTTGGGAAAGGTGATCAGTCTGAGGCAACCTCTGCTGCCTTGGAACAGTTGAGCAACTGGTCACAACCTGCAAATAAAATACATAATCTAGTCTGATCACCAAAGTCTATATTCCCAACAGTGTCAAGACCAGGAATAGTAAAATAAACATGGTATATTTAGGAAGCACACAGGAAATACAAATATAGGGCATGGCCTACATTGTCATGCCATGGCTTTTAGCCCACGTTCAGCTTAGTTCTATTTAAGTCTAGTTCTCTTTGGTGTTTCCTGAGTCCCAGTCTGTCGGTGCTGTCAAACAAACTCATTGTCACTCATTATCATGCCTAATGTTTGGCTTGACAAAGACAGCATTGGAGTTGGCAATATAACAAAAACAGATCTGAGACCAGGCTACAGTACTTGTGGTGTTCACAGGTCCTAGAAGACTGGTTACTTAGTTGTAAGCAGTATGGTTATTACTCGACTCAGCTGCTCAATAGTCAAAGACTAGCTGAAACCATATTGCTTTCACCTATACAGCTTAGAGATCTCTGTGAACACAAAAAGTAATTTTACTCTGGCATTTTCAAAATGGAACCAGGCATGGAACAAAACCATTATATGCTCTGATGTCACAGTAATGGCATATGAACAGAACAGCTCATCTGCTTTGACAGACAGCAGAAATATGGCTCCATTGTTTTTTTTTTCTGCTGACCACACCACTGAAAGTTTGTTCCCTGAGCATTATGGGTAATGGCAATCATCTCTTTGCATTGTTGTCGCTGCTGTACACACTAAGAAAGAAACACCCCAATCTATGAAATAGTACTCAAGCAGATTAGAAATGATCACTAACAAATTCATTGTTTTCCAATAACAATGGACAAAACAACCCATACACCTTATAAAATAGTAACAGCCACACCATTGAAAAGATGTGTACATTTAATCACATTGAAGAATTGCCAAATGATTCAGGAGTAAACTGACATTTTTTTAAATCACATTTCAGGGGCTACCAGGAACACAACTCCTTATTTTTATAATTAAGACATCAAAATCCAGATGTCATATCAGACCCACACTTCAAGTCTCTCACTGACTCCGAGGCTTGTACACAAAACCAAGATCTCAAGTTAAGATTAGACCCAATAATGTCCACAATACAGAAAGCAGGCCAGCATTTCTTTCCCCCTCAACCATCACCATGTTCCATGTGGCTTGGCATCTTGTGTGCCACCCCCCCCCAAAGAAGCCAGTCATGTCGAAAGGAAATTGACCAGTTATCAGGAGGCAAAATGTTTACTTTAGTTCAGAGCAAGATCTGGAGGTGGTCTTGTGTTTAGACACTATACTCAAGTCTAATAATTCAGAATGGAATCTGGGGTGTTTTAATCTCTTAGACTTTAAGACAGCTATTTAGGGGAAGTTCTAGACCGGTTCACATTTGTGTACAAAGCGCTCTGAACACAGTAGGGTCCAGCGTTATAATACCAGAAAGCCCCTTCGGTCTGCTCTCCCCTACTACTCTCAGATACAGACACGCACACACATATTGCCAACATATTATCAATACAAATATCAAACTCCACAGACCGTATGCTCTCAATAACAGATCCTTCTTACAATAGTAGGTGTGTGTGATAATGTAAATCTGCAACAATTGATTTGTGCATGTCTTCTGGTAGAACTAGGTACAACCTCAGAGGTAAGTGCCAATTCAGTCACATTCCCATGTACTGCATTCAACTTCTCAGCTCTGAATCTTAAAATCAAATGTTAATGTTGTAATTTGTCACGAGATCCTCTTGATTACCAGAGAGGTCAAGACTGTTGTATTCTAAAGACATTGGTCATTACACAAGGAAAGTAATCATGAAGCTTGAATCGACTGGCAGCTTTCTGCACACAAGATTCACACATGGAGAGCATCATCATTCAAAATCACCTGTAGACTCATACACACAGGTCAATAAAAAAGGGTTGATGCAAGGTGAAAACATAGCTATATGAAATACAATTATAAAATCAAATAAATCACCCTAATGAATTTGGTTAATCATTTAACTGACAAGCGGTTTGATCTTCTGACCCATTCTTGGAAGATTTGCCAGTCCGATTCCTATGCATGACACCAGGCAAAGAGGCAAAAACACTTTCAGATCAGCATGAATGTGTGTTACAAAGATCACAATCATAGTTGATAGAGCCTGATCTTCAGTAATGTGGGGAGTAAATAACAGCAGACAATTAAATCAATTTTTTTTACAGATTTCTTCCTCCAGTGAGTGTCTCCAGCAAAGGCAATCTGTCATTTTGGGAGTTGCTCACTGCTTGGACCCAAGGTTTACTGGGTTCCACATCATAAAACATATTGCACAAAAGTTTAGGTTGCAAAAACAATTATTTTTTCCCAGCTCTCTGTCCAGTCTGAATCAAAACCAAAAGGGACCATTTCAAAGCACCACTTGCATCCTAGTGCTTGCTTCTCATACAAGGTTCTCATTTTACATCATATTTCATCTCTTTATTACTAAATGTCAGTGTAATTTTAAATAAGTCAATATCTATGTTGGCGAGGTGTGTGTGTGTCTGTACAGTTTGTCACACTTCTCTGTGCCAGTGAGTGTTTGTATGTGTTTGGACATGCAAAATAATTTGACCACCTCTTCTCCACTGGTCTTGTTCCAGTGCAGGACGAGCCAACGGGCAGTAGTAGCAGTTATGTTATTATTACTTTTAAGGTTTATTAATGCAGTTCCTAAAACAGAAAGCAAAGAGAATCTCTATACAAGGACTCGGGAAACAATAACAATGTGTCCTTTTGAACAAACTGACAAATTAACAAGCAAAACGACAGCAGAGAAAAGATGAGGAAGATCGGTGAACGCCAGTCGCGGGAACAGAGGGGGCACTTCTTGAACTCAGTTCTCTGTTCTGCGACGATGCCAGTTATGTTTTTAGGTTCTGGCGTCAGTTAGTCACACATGGGCCACTTGGCGTCCCCTCCACTCTACCATTTTGTAGGCCTATGTTGGGCAGCGAAAGATGGCAGCTTAGTTAGCTGGGAGTGTTAACTGTGCATCTGTAGAAAGTAGAGCCTGGCTAGTGGTTCCTCCTAGTTCGGGGCCCATTGTCCCCATCCACAGAGACAGACACACTCACCAAAGTGCTGTGCAGCATTGGGTCTCCTCCTCTATGCTCCTTTGGGAAGTTCATGCCTCCTTTCCAACCATCACAGTGCACGCACATCGATTGACATGCTAGGAAATGTAAAAGAAAAAAACAGGCAAGTTTCCCTGGTGTGGTGAGCACAAACCAACCATCTCAACTCGCAGATGCTCCTCATATTCTTCCATTTACCCCCCCACACTAAGAACAGAAGAATAGACTATGGAAGTGTACGTGTTTGCTCGCTTAGAGTCACTGTGTGAGAGTGGAACAGAGTGGGATCATGAGCGGAAGTCATGAGCTGCGTTGGGTCGGAGTTCACCCCTCTGTGCTGCAACACTGTTGAAACATGGGGGTTGTGCGTGTGTGTAGGTGTGTGGGGTGGGAGGAAGCCAGCAAGGAGCATGTGGGTGGATGGTTGAAGGGGGGGGGGGCTCAGCTGGCTGCGGCACGGGACATGAGGTCCTCCAGAGCCTTTTCCTGGTTGTTGTTGTGCACCAGTAGCACCTCCTTGATGGTGTCCCTTTCAAAGCCCATCTCGCCGAACCGCGTCATCAGCGACAGGAACTCTAAGGCCTGAAGAAATCATGAAAAACATACATTGTAATTGGGAATTCTTGTCACGTATTGTTTGTAAAAATTTAACTAGATTATTATTTTTATTTTTTTACAAACATGTGCAAGGCGATCTATGAGAACCTGAACAGATCAATGATATTAGGCTGGTTTAAACAATTAGCTATCTGGTTAGTAACATAGTACTATAAAGTCATTATTTACAATCAACAATGTAGTTATGAATACAAGTGGGTTGAATTTTCATTTTGTCTTCAAGTGGCCTTACGCAGGAGCTAACGTTCATGAGTTTCACACCTTCTAATGTTGCTTGATCGGTTGGTAGGCCTATCAGTGGGCCAAAATGACATGAAGTGTGATACAAATATTTTAACAGTATTGCAGCAATTTCTGCAGTTCAAAAATAAAATAGGTAGCAATGCAACCGATGCCCTATCCTAAACTGGTTGGAAGCGAGAGGCATCTTGCTGTCATTTGTTAGCCATGTCATTTTGAGCCGCATCACATCTCATGCTAGCCCTAGCCACTTACCTTCACTGCCTACCAACACAGCTACACCAATCCAATGCTTTAAATCTTTGAGGCGGTGTGAATGAGTGCACAGGTGAGGAGGGGTACAATATGGGATTGGGCTCCATTCAGCCTAGTAGTAAGAAACGCACACAGTCTTTCCGCTTTCTAACTAGTCATCAATCATCGTTGAAGCTGACTTCTCAGATAAATAGTGATGTTGTTTTATTTGATTAGGTAGTTAGTTGTCATTACTTTGAGCTCTGAATAACCGCTAATCAAGGATTACTTTGAGTGGTTTCAACATGGTCTCCATGACAATTTACTTTAATATGGATCCAAATAAATAAAGACTGATAAAATCATGGGCAGGCTCAAAGATCTGGTTGTCAGCACTGGATACAAGGTGGTCTTCACCATGGAGCACTTGGCTAAGGTAAGAATGACAACTTAGTGGTTTGTAAGAAAGTGTCAAATGAAATAATATCAATATGAATTAAATCCTTCTTACCCTCTGCCATCTGGGCTTTCAACAACACCAGGTCGTAGTTACATGGCACTACCCAGTCCCTAGCTGCTTTTACACACTAGTACTGTACCATTTTATTTGCCTCTACTGTTATATTTATGCTTTGTGCAATTGTCTTGTAGTATTTTTGTTTTGACTTTGCATGTATGAAAAACAAAAATGTAATATCTCAGCAGACAAGATTGTTCCTCCTCGCAATGGAGACATCAATGGCGACTTTAAAACATTTGGAGTTTAATGCCTGTGATAGGAGAAAACTGAGGATGGATCAACAACATTGTAGTTACTCTACAATACTAACCGAAATGACAGAGTGAAAAGGAAGCCTGTACAGAATAAAATAATATTCCAAAACATGCATTCTTTTTGCAATTAAGTAATACTGCAAAGCATTTTTTATTCAGTACAAAATGTTTATGTCAAATATAACATTACTGAGTTCCAATCTCCATATTTTCAAGCATAGTGGTAGCTGCATCATGTTATGGGTATGCTTTGGACTGGGGAGTTTAAGATAAATAAATAAACATTTTTTAAAGAAACAGAATGGAGCTAGGCACAGGCAAAATCCTAGATGAAAACCAGGTTCAGTCTACTTTCCACCAGGCACAGGGAGATTAATTCACCTTTCGGCAGGACAATAACCTAAAATACAAGGCCAAATCTACACAAGTTACTTACCTCAATCGATCCCACACGTGAAGAAGCTGGATGTGCAGTGGTGTAATGTACTTAAGTAAATATACTTGAAAGTACTACTTAAGTTGTTTTTTGGGGTATCTGTACATTACTATTTATATTTTTCACAATTAACTTAATGTACTTTTAGTTTTTTTTAAATAATGTATGTTTTACTCCATATGTTTTCCCTGACACCCAAAAGTAGTCATTACATTTTGAATGTAAAAGGGTCCAATTCCAATCCAACTCTGATCTGGCAGACTCACTAAACAAACACATGCTTTGTTTGTAAATTATGTCTGAATGTTGGAAGGGGCCACTGGCTATTGGTGATATATATACACACACACACACACACACACACACACACACACACACAGTGGGGAGAACAAGTATTTGATAACCTGCAAAATTGGCAGTGTTTCCTACTTACAAAGCATATAGAGGTCTGTCATTTTTTATCATAGGTACACTTCAACTGTGAGAGACGGAATCTAAAACAATATTCCAGAAAAATCACATTTTATGACTTAAGTAATTCATTTGCATTTTATTGCATGACATAAGTATTTGATCACCTACCAACCAGTAAGAAATCCGGCTCTCACAGACCTGTTAGTTTTTCTTTAAGAAACCCTCCTGTTCTCCACTCATTACCTGTATTAACTGCACCTGTTTGAACTCGTTACCTGTATAAAAAGACACCTGTCCACACACAATCAAAACAGACTCCAACCTCTCCACAATGGCCAAGAGCAGAGAGCTGTGTAAGGATATCAGGGATAAAATTGTAGACCTGCACAAGGCTGGGATGGGCTCCAGGACAATAGGCAAGCAGCTTGGTGAGAAGGCAACAACTGTTGGCGCAATTATTAGAAAATGGAAGAAGCTCAAGATGACTGTCAATCACCCTCGGTCTGGGGCTCCATGCAAGATCTCACCTCGTGGGGCATCAATGCTCATGAGGAAGGTGAGGGATCAGCCCAGAAATACATGGCAGGACCTGGTCAATGACCTGAAGAGAGCTGGAACAAGTCTCAAAGAAAACCATTAGTAACACACTACGCCGTCATGGATCAAAATCCTGCAGCGCACGCAAGGTCCCCCTGCTCAAGCCAGCGCAATGACCATTTGGATGATCCAAAGGAGGAATGGGAAAAGGTCATGTGGTCTGATGAGACAAAAATAGAGCTTTTTGGTTTAAACTCCACTCGCTGTGTTTGGAGGAAGTAGTATGAGTACAACCCCAAGAACACCATCCCAACCGTGAAGCATGGAGGTGGAAACATCATTCTTTGGGGATGCTTTTCTGCAAAGTTGACAGGACGACTGCACCGTATTGAGGGGAGGATGGATGGGGCCATGTATCGCAAGATCTTGGTTAACAACCTCCTTCCCCCTCAGTAAAAGCATTGAAGCTGGGTCGTGGCTGGGTCTTCCAGCATGACAACGACCCGAAACACACAGCCAGGGCAACTAAGGAGTGGCTCCGTAAGAAGCATCTCAAGGTCCTGGAGTGGCCGAGTCTCCAGACCTGAACCCAATAGAAAATCTTTGGAGGGAGCTGAAAGTCTGTATTGCCCAGCGACAGCCCCGAAACCTGAAGGTTCTGGAGAAGGTCTGTATGGAGGAGTGGGACAAAATCCCTGCTGCAGTTTGTGCAAACCTGGTCAAGAACTACAGGAAACGCATGATCTCTAATAGCAAATAAAGGTTTCCGTACCAAATATTAAGTTCTGCTTTTCTGATGTATCAAATACTTATGTCATGCAATAAAAATGGAAATGAATTACTTAATCATACAATGTGATTTTCTGGATTTTTGTTTTAGATTCAGTCTCTCACAGTTGAAGTGTACCTATGATAAAAATTAGACCTCTACATGCTTTGTAAGTAGGAGAATCTGCAGTGTATCAAATACTTGTTCTCCCCACTGTATATATGTGTGTGATAGATATATAGATATATATATCTATCTATCTATCTATATATATGAGATATATCTATCTCATATATATCTATCTCATATATATATATATATATATATATCTATATCTCTATCTATCTCTATATATATATGTATATCTCTCTCATATATCTATATATATATATCTATCTATATATATATCTATCTATATCTATATATCTATAGCTATATATATATATATGAGATAGATAGATATCCATCTATCTATAGCCGTCTGGTTTGCTTTATAAGGAATTTTAAATGATTTACACTTTTACTTTTAATCCTTAAGTATATTTAAATCCAAATACTTTTAGACTTTTACTTGAGTTATTTTCAATGAAGGTATCTTTACTGTGACTGAAGTATGACCACTGTGTACTTTTTCCCCACCACTGCGGATGCAAAGGTCCTGGGTTGGCGTAGTTACACGTGGTCTGCAATTGTGAGGCCGGTTGGACGTACTGCTAAATTCTCTAAAAACAACGTTTCTCTTATGGTCGAGAAACTAACATGAAATTCTCTGGCAACAGCTCTGGTGGACATTCATACAGTGAGCATGACAATTGCACACTCCCTCAAAAACCTGAGACATGTGGCATGGTGTTGTGTGGCAAAACTGCAAATTTTAGAGTGGCCTTTTGTCCCCCTAGCACAAGATGCACCAGTGTAATGATCATGCTGTTTAATTAGCTTCTTGATATGCCACACCTGTCAGGTGGATGGATTATCTTGCCAAAGTAATTAATGTTCACTGGCATGGATTTAAATACATTTCTGCACAACATTTGAGAGAAATTAGCTTTGTGTGTATGGAAAAATTCAGGGATATTTTACTTCAGCTCATAAAAAAACAAACCAACACTTGAAATGTTGTCTATATTTTTGTTCAGAATAAATAGTGACAATAACTCGTTTGAAACAATCAACCAGTGTTGATGTTCTTCTCTCAAGTGTTAATGGCTTTTTTTTTTTATAACGGTATCTTAGAATGCAGTTATAATTCTTTATTATTTTGTCCGAAGTCAACTTTAAAAGCTCATAACTCAGGGTCAGAAATATATCCTGATTTGTGACAGTTAGCAATTTTCAGAAATAGTCAATATCCCGATGTGACGGATTTCCCTAGGCCCCCACACATTTGAGAAGAAAGGTGGAGGGAGGAGAACGGAACATGCTTGGTGTATGTAAGTGCAGGGAAACCTGGAAGTGAACCTTACCTTAGGCCACTCAACATTTGTGTGTTGAAACAGATAATGGAGTTGGCTGGCTAGTCATCCTAACTGTCTTTGGTTCTGCATGCTGAGTTCATCTGTATAAACGTGCATATCAGTGTATGTGACGGTAGAGACTGTGGGTGGACTCACCTTCTCTTCAGAGCACTGGTACATCTCTAAGCCCTCCTCTACGGCACTGGGCTCAAATCCCCGCTCACAAAGACGCGTATGAGTAAACAGGTACTCCAGCACCTGGGTCACAGGATGACAGACATTATTGATCTTTTGGTGATGGCTTCATGTGCAAGTCCAGACTGTCTATTTGCTAGGTGGTTTTACAAGCTGAGAGCAAGAATTATTACTGCAAATATGATGGTGACCAAATTCTTGGAGGTGAATTTATGAAATAGCTAATGTTGGCATTTAATAGAAATACATGAATATTCATTGTTGATTAGAGGGATAGCTAAATTCACATGATAAAATATTGTACTTGCGTGATGCTTGAGGACACTTTCATTTTTTTGTAACCTTTATTTAACTAGGCAAGTCAGTTAAGAAGAAATTCTTATTTACAATGATGGCCTGCCCCAGCCAAACCCAGATGACGATGGGCCAATTGTGCGATGGCCTATGGGACACCCAATCACAGCCAGATGTGATACAGCCTGGATTTGCGTCTTGCACTGAGATGCAGTGCCTTAGACCACTGCGCCACTCGGGAGTTAACTAGCCCCTAACAAGTGTCTCCTACAGTACTACTGTAATCAAATCACTGCAATGCCATCATAGTGTTGAGGCATCAAACAAAGGTGATGGATGGTGTGTTTTGAGACAAAGAAAACACTGCGTAAACGCAATTCATTTATTCACAAAAACCATCCTCAACTTGTTGCCTGGTGGACTTTTTTGTGAAGACAGACAATCACATAACGTAGACACCTGATGACTTCAGTCAACCATGACACAAAATTCTCTGGGCGCAATGGGCAGTGAGTGAATGACAGCACAGAATCAAATAGAACATTTCTTTGTAACAGATCTGTGTAGAGAAAATGGGCCTAGGGTGCAGTGATCGGGAGGGAGAGCGGAGGGGCGTACCTGCTCCACATTCTGGCCTCGCTTCTGCATGGCCCGCAGGACCCCCTCGTAGGAGTACCCCATGGACACGATGGTCTCCACACATTGCCGCCCGCTGGGAGACAGGTTGAGCAGTGCCGCGCCGCATGGGAGAGGACCTGCATTTATCTTTGCAGAGAGAGTTTTTATAGCATCACATCTGTATAAGAGTCCAAAAAAAGCATCTTCCTCTGGTCCACAAAACCTCTAAGCTTTTCAGAAGTTTGAAATAATTAAGCAATACATTTAGTCATTGAAACGATGCAAAGCCCACTTCACCTTCTTTGTGTAAGCTTACCTGCTTTGGTGCCCCATTTTGGGTGTGCCTGGGTGGCTCGTCTGTCTTCTGCTGGGGTGCTGGTGGGCTGCCGGTGGATAGGCTAGGTGGTACAGGGGCTGGAGAGTAGGAGTCAAATAACAAGTCCCCTTGGTCCGACAGCTTGGGGAAGGTCAGCGAGCGGATGTTGCAGGGCCGGTCTGGGTCCATTGTCCGTCCCTGGGCCAGACTCCCAGCTCTGTCCATGTCCAGTTGCACCACCAGCCCGTTGAGGGAAAAGGCAGTTTTTGCCGGAAGGCTGGTGGCGAGGAGTTGGGGTGGAGGTGTGCTGCCTCGCGATGCCAGCTCGGGCTGGGGTTCCCCAGGTGGGGATACAGACTGCTGCTGGGGCTGTGGCTGGCTCTGGAGGATGTTGCGCAGCTCCTCCCTATCGTCCAGCGTTTTCAGCTCCAGCTTGTCGAAGGGGTCCTCCTCGCGCTCAAAGTCAGCCAGGTTAAGGTACTGGGGCTCCGGGATGCTGGGAGCGGTCTGCCTGGCGGGCGCGGGCAGCGGGGTGAGGATGGCGTTGTGGCGCAGTGCGGCCATCAGCGGATTCAATGCGGGCGGGAGAGCATCCTGCTCCTCGGCGGGGCGAGGCCTCTTGCCCCCACCGGCCAATCCACCGTCAGGGTCTTGTACGGGGGGTGAGTGCTCCCTGCTCTCCAACTCCACCCTGGCCAACTCTGCAGCTCGGGCCTCCGCCACCCTGGCCTCGGCCAGCTCCGCCCCCCAGCGCACACTCCTCCTCTCCAGGGAGAAGTCATACTGCAGTGCCCAAAGAGAGACAACCAGCATGACTAGTTAGAGCGGAGCAGCCGACAAAGGACTAAAGGAATGGAGACTAATCAACCCAGGTGAATCTGGTTGAGTCATGAGATCTTATTTTCAACATTTACAGAGGTGCCCCCCTAATACAGACTAATATTACAGGGAATCGATAAAAATGACCAAGCATCCCCATCATTGAAACGCTTGATGCAACAGTGACATAAATCAGAAGGCTTACCTGCAGGTCTGCAAGCACAGAGAGACAGTCGGGCAGGCAGAAGCCAACAGGAAGACCCACTTTGGCAGGGCAGCGGAACTTATCGTTGATTTTAAATGGAACGTCATCAAGGTAGCTGATGGGTCCTGGAAAAACAGGATGAATGAATGGCCTAAATGAAAAATGACACCATGATGCAAATGCAGGAATATTTTAAAACAAAATGAGCAGATGGAGAACAGAGGAAGAGGCCGAAAGACACACACTCACCATTGTTGTGGGTATCAGACTTCCTCGCAGCCATTTAGAGTCTGTAAAACACAAAGGGCTCTTGAATGAACGAGAGATGCCTTAGAGGAAGCAGTGAGGGTGTTTTCACACAGTCCTATTTAAAGTGAACACTGGGGTAAAAACAAAGAGCAAAAGAAGTCAGTTCTCTTTGTATTCACACTGCCCTTGCCTTTGAATGAGGACTCAACTCTTTTGCGGTCCTCTTTGCTATGTTAAGAAAGGAACCAATATCTTTTTCCAACATGCATTGTGGGTTTTTACAATGTGTAGGACAAGCCATTCAATGAGAAAGCATTATTGGACAGCTAGCTATACATTTTGTACGCAAATACATTTCTAGGAAGAAACCAGGTCATGAGGGGTGGCCTCTTCTGGCTGTGCTGTATGGAGATAACAAAAAATGGCCAAGATGTTCATAGATGACCAACAGGGTATTATAATAATAGTGGTAGTTATTCTGTTACCAGTCAAATGCAAATATTAATAGCATCTTCTGATTGCAATTCTGTCTCATCTTTTAACTAAATGCTGTCAATGTATTACCCACAAAACACCAGTCTCAACGTCAACAGTGAAGAGGCGACTCCAGGAGGCTGGCCTTCTAGGCAGAGTTGCAAAGAAAAAGCCATATATCAGACTGGCCGATAAAAATAAAATATTAAGCTGGGCAAAAGAACAGACACTGGACAGAGGAACTCTACCTTGAAGGCCAGCATCCTGGAGTCGCCTCTTCACTGTTGACGCTGAGACTGGTGTTTTGTGGGTACTATTTAATCTAGCTGCCAGTTGAGGACATGAGGCATCTGCTAATATAATTACAAAAGTGTTGTCTAATGATCAATTAGCCTTTTAAAATTATAAATTTGGATTACATAACACAACATGCCATTGGAACACAGTGATGGTTGATGATAATGGGCCTCTGTACGCCAAAAAATCTTCAGTTTCCAGCTACAATAGTCACTTACAGCATTAACAATGTCTACACACCCTGGAATGTAATGAAATCCCAAAGATCTGGAAATCAGCATTTGTCATACCACTTAAAAAGGAGGAGATCCAACTCTTAAATAATTATAGGCTAATCTCAAAGCTGTCACCCCTGGTGAAAATACTTGAAACCCTTGAGTGAACAGCTAAGAGTTTTTATTTACTAACTCTATTTTATCAATGTACCAAATCGGGCTTCAGGAAGAAGCATAGCACAATTACAGCAGCCATGAAGGTTTTAAATGTGATGAAACATTTTTTTTGTAGCCCTTGACAACAACAAAAAAACAGTACTGTGTCTCACTTTTTATTGATCTTTCTAAGGATTTTGATACAATTGATCATGCTATACTAAGGCAGAGATTGTCGAGTGTAGGTCTTTCGGAGCATGCAGTTAACTTACAAAAAAATTGAAGATGAAATTGGGATTTTATTTTAGAAATAAGGCGTGTTTTTCTTTTGAAGCCAGAAGAAGGCGAGTATCAGCTACATTTATGCCTTTACTAGACTATGGGGATATTTTATATATGAATGCTTCCGCTCAGTGTTTGAGATCAATTGACACCCTTTACCATGGCACTTTGAGATTTATTTTTAAAACGGCAAAACCCTTACGCACCACTGCACTTTGTATACCAGGGTTGGCTGTCCTTTTCTAGTCTCACGTAGGCTCAGTCACTGGTATACTTTCATTTATAAAGCCATTTTGGGTTTACTACCTTTACTACCTATTTTTATTGTTCAGAAATGTGATGGGTACTCTGTTCGTTCCCTGGACCTGCAAACTGTTCCAAATGTCCGAACTGAATTTGGTAAAAGGGCTTTTATGTCCTCTGCGCCATTGTCTTGTAGTTTTTCATGTTGTTTGTCTGTAATTTTTGTAATAACTTGGTGCTGCCCATCTTGGCCAGGACGCTCTTAAAAAAGAGATTAAATCTCAATTAGCCCTTCCTGGTTAAATAAAGGTTTAATAATAAATAATATTTCTGATTAATTGTTATTTTAATTTACAAAAAAGCAAAATATTTCTAAGTGACACCAAACTTTTGAATGGTAGTATACATTGACGCAAAGAAATGTTTAATCCAGAAAAATCACATTTACATAAGTATTGAGACCCTTTACTTAGTACTTTGTTGAAGCACGTTTGGCAGTAATTACAGCTTTGAGTCTCCTTGAGTGAAGACTAGGATAAAGCTTGGCACATGTATTTGGGGTGGTATTCTTCTCTGCAGATCCTCAAGCTGTCAGCTGTGCAGCAACACTCCCCATCCAATCTATTTTAAGGTCTCTTCAGAGATGTTAGGTCGGGTTTGGGTTCTGTCTGGGCGACGCGAGGACATTGAGACTTGTCCTGGGTGTGTGCTTAGGGTCGTTGTCCTGCTGGAAGGTGAACCTTCGCACCAGTCTGAGGTCCTGAGCAGGTTTTCATCAAGAATATCTCTGTACTTTGCTCCGTTCATCTTTCCCTCGATCCTGACTAGCATCTCAGTCCCTGCCATTGAAAAAGATTACCACTGCATGATGCTGCCCCCACCATGATTCACTGCGGTGATAGTGCCAGGTTTCAGAGACGCTTGGCATTCAGGCCAAATAGTTAAATCTTTGTTTCATCTGACCAGAGAATCTTGTTTCTCATGGTCAAAGACTTTGGGTGTCTTTTGGTAAACTCCAACCGGGCTGTCGTGTGCCTTTTACTGTGGAGTGGCTTCTATCTGGCCACTCAACCATAAAGGCCTGATTGGTGGAGTGCTGCAGAGATGGTTGTCCTTCTGGAAGGTTCTCCCCATCTCCACAGGAGAACTCTGGAGCTCTGTCAGAGTGACCATCAGGTTTTTGGTCACCTCCCCGTCCAAGGCCATTCCCCCAATTGCTCAGTTTGGCCAGGCTGCCTGCTCTTGGAAGAGTATTGCTGGTTCCAAACTTCTTCCATTTAAGAAGGATGTTCTTGGGGACCTTCAATGCTACATAATTATTTTGGTACCCTTCCCCAGATCTGTGCCTCGACACAATCCTGTCTCAGAGCTCTACGGACAATTCCTTCGACCTCAAGGCTTGGTTTTTGCTCTGACATGCACTGTCAACTGTAGGACCTTATATAGACAGGTGTGAGCGCCTTTTCAAATCTAGTCCAATCAATTGAATGTACCAGAGGTGAAACTCCAAGTTGTAGGAACATTTCAAGGATTATGATCAACGGAAATAGGACGCACCTGAGCAATTTCAAGTTTCATAGCAAAGGGTGTGAATACCTATGGTGGTTAGGACAGTAACAGGAAGGTTGCTGGATTGAATCACCGAGGATGATAAGGTACAAAAAAAAAAAAAAAAAAAATAATAATTGTTCTGCCCTCGAGCAAGGCAGTTAACCCACTGTTCCCCCGGGCGTCGAAGATGTGGATGGCGATTAACGCACCTCTGATTCAGAGTTGGGTTGAATGCAGAAAACACATTTCAGATGGACAAATGACTAGGTATCCCCCTTTCCTTACGTAAATATGGTGGGTTTTTTGTTAAGAATTTGCAAAAACCTGTTTTCACTTTGTCATTACAAGGTCGTGTTTCTAGTTGGATTTGAAAAAAAAAAAATCCTCATCAATTACAAAATGTGGATAAAGTCAAGGTGTCTGAATACTTCCCGAATGCACTGTAAACTATATCCCAGCCTGTACATACGTGACCAGAGCAGCATTATGATAATTTGTGCTGCTGGGGATCTAGCCTGACAACTCACACTAAATTCTTCAGCTGCTCTGTCTTACATCATATTCGTCATTTGTGGTGACGAGTGGAGTCATACAGAACAAAGTCATCAACGATTGGATAGCCTAACCAATCTGAGTAGCATAGTCAATGATGAGTTTTCAAACTTCCGCTTTACCCACATGTGTTCTAGCTCTGGCCCAACCCATCGTTTCTTTGACCAATCAGATGGCCACCGAATGTGTTCGCATTCTGTAAAGCGTTTGGGGGGGGGTACTCAGATCCAGACTCATTGCGGGGAAGAAATCAACGTCCGGAGGTGTGGCGTAGTGTTTGGCCGGAGCAAGGAGTCTGAATAGCCAGGCAACTGGGAAGCCCCCTATCCCAAAATGCTACCATACAGGCCCCCTTTGTAGAAACACAGTGGTATATCCATGGGGGCATATTACAGTGCCATCAGAAAGTATTTATACCGCTATAGTTATTTTCTCACCCAGCTACACACAATACCCCATAATGACAAAGTAAAAACAATTTTGACATTTGAGCAAATGTATTGAAAATTAAATACAGAAATGTCTCATTTACATAAGTATTCACACCCCTGAATCAATACTCTGTAGAAGCACCTTTAGCAGCGATTACAGCTGTGAGACTTTCTGGATGAGTCAAAGAGCTTTCCACACCTGTATTGAGCAACATGATGAGCCCATTATTCTTTGTAATATTCTTCAAGATCTGTCAAATGGTTCAATGCTAGACAACCACTTTCAGTTCTTGACAGAGTTGACTTACATCTACTTGAAAATATCAGCCACTCAGGAACATTCAGTCTTCTTGGTAAGCAACTTGTGTATATTTGCCATGTGTTTCATGTTATTGTCCTAATGAAAGGTGAATGTATCTCCCTGTGCCTGGTGGAAAGCAGACAAACAGGTTTTCATCTAACATTTTGCATGTGCTTAGCTCCATTCAGTTGATTTTTTAATCCTGAAAAACTCCCGTTCTTAATGATTACAAGCATCCCCATAGCATGATGCAACCAACACTATGCTTGAAAATATGGAGAGTGATCCTCTAATGCATTGCGTTGAATTTGCCTCAAACATAAAATTTGCATTCAGGACAAAATGTTAATTGCTTTACACATTTTTTGCAGTATTACTTGCTGCAAACAGGATGCATGTTTTGGAATATTTTAATTCTTTACAGTCTTCCTTTTCACTCTGTCATTTAGGTTAGTATGGTGGAGTAACTGCAATGTTGTTGATTCATCCTCCGTTCTCATATCACAGCCATTAAACTCAATCTGTTTTAGTCACCATTGGTCTTATGATTAAATCCTCTCCGTCAACGGAGTTAGGAAGGACACATGCATCTTCGTAGTGACTGGGTGTATTGAGACAACATCCAGAGTGTAATTAATAACTTCACCATGTGCAAAGGGATATTCAATGTCTGCTTTATAGTTTTTAAATTTTTTTTTTACCCATCTACCAATAAGTGCCCTAACAGATAATTGTATGTGTGGGGTACACAGATAAGGTAGTCATTCAAAAATCATGTTAAACACTTATTGCACAAAGAGTGATGCACTATTGTAAAGTGGCTGTTCCACTGGATGTCAGAAGGTGAATTCACCAATTTGTAAGTCGCTCTGGATAAGAGCGTCTGCTAAATGACTTAAATGTAAATGTAATGTAAATGAGTACAAGCAACTTCTGAATTGTTAAGCACATTTTTAAGGCATGCCATAACAAAGGGGTTGAATACTTACTGATTGAAATAACTTAACTCTGACTTTAAAATGGGAAATTGTGTGTGGCCAGTTAAATGCAATTCCGTCAATTTTAAATTCAGGCTGTAACAAAATGTGGGAAAAGTCAAGGGGTGTGATTACTTTCTGAAGGCACTGTAGGTAGGGCCGTAATGGTAAAGTGATGAGGCAATAGGATAGATAAGCAGCAGCATATGTGATGAGTGTGTGACTAGTGTGCATTGTGTATGTCGTCCATTATGTGTGCAGAGTCAAAAAGGAGTCGATGCAGACAGTAGAAAGTAAGCTACCTGGACTATCTATACACACAAAACTATGCGGACACACATTCAAATGAGTGGATTCTGATATTTCAACTGTGGCTGACAAGTGTATAAAAATGTAGCACACAGCCATGCAATCTCCATAGACAAACATGGGCAGTAGAATGGCCTTACTGAAGAGCTCAGTGACTTTCAATGTGGTGCAGTCTTAGGATGCCACCTTTCCAACAAGTCTGACTAATTTCTGCCCTGCTAAAGCTGCCCCTGTCAACTGTAAGTGCTGTTATGGTGAAGTGGAAACAAGCTCACAGAACAGGAGCAACTACACCTCAGCGTTAAGTGGTAGGCCACACAAGCTCACAGAACGGGATAGCCAAGTGCTGTAGCATGCAAAAATCATCAGTCCTCGGTTGCAACACTCACTACCGAGTTCCAAACTGCCTCTGGAAGCAAAGTCAGCACAAGAACGGTTCATCGGGAGCTTCAAAAATTGGGTGTCTATGGCTGAGCAGCCATAGACAAGCCTAAGAGCACCATGAACAATGCCAAGCTTCGGCTGGAGTGGTGTAAAGCTCGCCACCATTAGATTCTGGAGCAGAGAAAATGCATTCTCGGGAGTGATGAATCACGCTTCACCATCAGACAGCCAAATCTAGGTTTGGCTGATGCCAGGAGAATGCTACCAGTCCCAATGCCACGCCAACTGTAAAGTTTGGTGGATGAGGAATAATGGTCTGGTGCCGTTTTTCATGGTTCGAGCTAGACCCCTTAGTACCAGTGAAGGGAAATCTTAATGCTACAGCATAGAATGACATTCTAGACAATTCTGTGCTTCCAACTTTGTGGCAACAGTTCGGGGAAGGCCCTTTCCTGTTTCAGAATGACAATGCCCCTGTGCAAAGTGAGTTCCACACAGAAATGGTTTGTCAAGATTGGTGTGGAAGAACTTGATTAGCCTGCACAAAGCCCTGACCTCAACCCTATCAAACACCTTTGGGATGAATTGGAACGCCGACTGCGAGCCAGACCTAATTGCCCAACATCAGTTACCGAGATCACTAATGCTCGTGGCTGAATGGAAGCAAGTCCCCGTAGCAATGTTCCAACATCTAGTAGAAAGCCTACCCAGAAGAGTTGAGGCTGTTATAGCAGCAAAGGGGAGGACCAACTCCACGTTAATGCCCATGATTTTGGAATGAGATGTTCGACAATCACGTGTCCACATAGATTTGGTCATGTAACATATTTGGTTAACTATTTAGCAGTCTTATGACTTGGGGGTAGAAGCTGTTCAGGAGCCTTTTGGTCCAGTACTTAGCGCTCCAGTACCATTTGCCGTGCGGTAGCAGAGAGAACAGTCTATCATATTATGGGTATGCATGTAATCGTTATGGACTGGGGAATTGTTCATGATAACAATTTAAAAAACGGAATGAAGCTAAGCACAGGCAAAATCCTAGTGGAAACCGGGATCAGTCTGCATTCCACTAGACACTGATATGAATTCACCTTTCAGCAGGACAACCTAAAACACAAAGCCAAATCTACATGAGTTGCTTTCCAAGACAGTGAATGTTCGAGTTTCCTTGTCACCTGGGGTGGCAGGTAGCCTAGTGGTTAGAGTGTAGGGCCAGCTCGAATCCCCGAGCTGACAAGGTAAATAAATCTGTTGTTCTGCCCCTGAACAAAGCAGTTAACCCGGTTGTTAACAAGGCAGTTAAACCACTGTTCCCTGGTAGGCCATCATTGTAAATAAGAATTTGTTCTTGGTTAAATGTATTTATTTTTAAAAGTTAGCTCATATTAATCTGCTTGAAAATCTGAAAATGATTGTCTAGCAATAATCAACATCAAATTTGTCAGACCTTGAAGAATTTTGAAAATAATCCAAATAAAATTGGCAAATGTTGCACAATCCAGATGCGGGAAGCTCTTAGCAACTTACCCAGAAAGACCCACAGCTGTAATCACCGCGAAAGGTAATTCTAACACTCAGAGGTTTGGACACTTACCCACCATTTTTTTTCAATAGATGTCATACAAATATTAATATTTCTTCCTCTGACAGAAGTGTGTAGATCGATTAAAAAGATTAACAATTAAATACATTAATACCAATTTGTAACAAATGTGGAAAAAGTCAAGGTGTGTGAATACTTTGAAGGCACTGTAAATGTAAATATTTACCCCAATTTCCTCATACCCCAGGAAAAATCCACTCTGTACTAGTACGCCATATATGTATTTTTTATTTATTTACAGTGCCTTGCGAAAGTATTCGGCCCCCTTGAACTTTGCGACCCTTTGCCACATTTCAGGCTTCAAACATAAAGATATAAAACTGTATTTTTTTGTGAAGAATCAACAACAAGTGGGACACAATCATGAAGTGGAACGACATTTATTGGATATTTCAAACTTTTTTAACAAATCAAAAACTGAAAAATTGGGCGTGCCCCTTTACTTTCAGTGCAGCAAACTCTCTCCAGAAGTTCAGTGAGGATCTCTGAATGATCCAATGTTGACCTAAATGACTAATGATGATAAATACAATCCACCTGTGTGTAATCAAGTCTCCGTATAAATGCACCTGCACTGTGAGTCTCAGAGGTCCATTAAAAGCGCAGAGAGCATCATGAAGAACAAGGAACACACCAGGCAGGTCCGAGATACTGTTGTGAAGAAGTTTAAAGCCGGATTTGGATACAAAAAGATTTCCCAAGCTTTAAACATCCCAAGGAGCACTGTGCAAGCGATAATATTGAAATGGAAGGAGTATCAGACCACTGCAAATCTACCAAGACCTGGTCGTCCCTCTAAACTTTCAGCTCATATAAGGAGAAGACTGATCAGAGATGCAGCCAAGAGGCCAATGATCACTCTGGATGAACTGCAGAGATCTACAGCTGAGGTGGGAGACTCTGTCCATAGGACAACAATCAGTCGTATATTGCACAAATCTGGCCTTTATGGAAGAGTGGCAAGAAGAAAGCCATTTCATAAAGATATCCATAAAAAGTGTCATTTAAAGTTTGCCACAAGCCACCTGGGAGACACACCAAACATGTGGAAGAAGGTGCTCTGGTCAGATGAAACCAAAATTGAACTTTTTGGCAACAATGCAAAACGTTATGTTTGGCGTAAAAGCAACACAGCTCATCACCCTGAACACACCATACCCACTGTCAAACATGGTGGTGGCAGCATGGTTTGGGCCTGCTTTTCTTCAGCAGGGACAGGGAAGATGGTTAAAATTGATGGGAAGATGGATGGAGCCAAATACAGGACCATTCTGGAAGAGAACTTGATGGAGTCTGCAAAAGACCTGAGACTAGGACCGAGATGTCTTCCAACAAGACAATGATCCAAAACATAAAGCAAAATCTACAATGGAATGGTTCAAAAATAAACATATCCAGGTGTTAGAATGGCCAAGTCAAAATCCAGACCTGAATCCAATCGAGAATCTGTGGAAAGAACTGAAAACTGCTGTTCACAAATGCACTCCATCCAACCTCACTGAGCTTGAGCTGTTTTGCAAGGAGGAATTGGAAAAAATTTCAGTCTCTCGATGTGCAAAACTGATAGACATACCCCAAGCGACTTACAGCTGTAATCGCAGCAAACGGTGGCGCTACAAAGTATTAACTTAAGGGGGCTGAATAATTTTGCACACCCAATTTTTCAGTTTTTGATTTGTTAAAAGTTTGAAATATCCAATAAATGTCGTTCCACTTCATGATTGTGTCCCACTTGTTGTTGATTCTTCACAAAAAAATACAGTTTTATATCTTTATGTTTGAAGCCTGAAATGTGGCAAAAGGTCGCAAAGTTCAAGGGGGCCGAATACTTTCGCAAGGCACTGTAACTTCGCAAGTCAATTAAGAACAAATTATAATTTACAATGACAGAATACCCCGGCCAAACCCTCCCCTAACCCAGACAATGCTTGCCCAATTGTGCGCCTCTCTATGGGACTCCTGATTGAGACCAGTGGTAATACAGCCCAGGATCGAACCCGGGTGTGTAGTGACGCCTCTAGCACTGTGGTGCCTTAGACCACTGCACCACTCAGTGCCCTAAAATGACTAAATTAAAAGTTTAAGTCACCCAGTAAAATTCTACTTGAGTAAAAGCCTAAAGCAGCTGGTTTAAAACGTACAATGGTGGGAAGAGTAAAGTAAAATGTACACTAATTCCTTATATTAAGAACCAGACTGCACACATTTTTAAAACACTTTACTTTTATGTAAGACGCCCCCCCCCAGAAGCAGATCATACTTCGGGATCACAACACTTTTAGGCAAGTCGTCTGAGATCCCTAAAGATTGTAAAGCTGCCGTGGTCATCCCCCTCTTCAATGGGGGTGACACTCTAGACTAACTGTTATAAACCTATATCCATCCTGCCCTAACTTTCTAAAGTCTTCGAAAGCCAAGTTAATGAACAGATCACTGCCCATTTCGAAACCCACCGCACCTTCTCTGCTATGCAATCCGGTTTTCGAGCTGGTGCACCTCAGACACGCTCAAGGTACTAAACGATATAATAATCGCCATCTATAAAAGACAGTACTGTGCAGCCGTCTTCATCGACCTGGCCAAGGCCTTCGACTCTGTCAATCACCGTATTCTTATCGGCAGACTCAACAGCCTTGGTTTCTCTAATGACTGCCTCGCCTGGCTCATCAACTACTTCTCAGAGTTCAGTCTGTCAAATCGGGGGGCCTGTTGTCCGGACCTCTGGCAGTCTCTATGGGGAGGTACCATAGGGTTCAATTTTTGGGCCGACTCGTTTCTCTGTATATATCAAAGATGTCGCTCTTGCTGCGGGTGATTCCCTGATCCACCTCTACGCAGACAACACCCTTCTGTATACTTCTGGCCCTTCCCTGGACACTGTGCTAACTAACCTCCAAACGAGCTTCAATGCCACACAACTCTCCTTCCATGGCATCCAACTGCTCTTAAACGCTAGTAAAAACCTGACTGAATATGTGGACAACTACAAATACCTAGGTGTCTGGCTAGACTGTAAACTCTCCTTCCAGACTAATATTAAACATCTCCAATCCAAAATCGGCTTTCTATTTCGCAACAAAGCCTCCTTCACTCACGCCACCAAACATACCCTCGTAAAACGAACTATCCTACCGATCCTCGACTTCAGCGATGTCATTTACAAAATAGCTTCCAATACTCTACTCAGCAAACTGGATGCAGTCTATCACAGGGCCATCCATTTTGTCATCAAAGCCCCATATACCACCCACCACTGTGACCTGTATATGCCCTCGTCGGCTGGCCCTCGCTACATATTCTTTGCCAGATCATCGATAAGTCTATGCTAGGTAAAGCGCCGCCTTAGCTCACTGGTCACGATAATACCCACCCGTAGCATGAGCTCCAGCATGTATATCTCACTGGTCATCCCTAAAGCCAACACCTCATTTGGCCACCTTTCCTTCCAGTTCTCTGCTGCCAATGACGGGAACGAATTGCAAAAAAATAAAAAATAAATCATAAATAAATAAATAAATAGCTGAAGCTGGAGACTTATATTTCCCTCACTAACTTTAAATCATCAGCTATCTGAGCAGCTAACCGATCGCTGCAGCTGTACATAGCCCATCTGTAAATAGTCCACACAATCTGCCTACCTCATCCCCATATTGTTTTTATTTACTTTTCTGCACACCAGTATTTATACTTACACATCACCATCTACTCATCTATCACTCCAGTGTTCATTTGCTAAATTGTAATTACTTCGCTACTATGGCCTATGCATTGCCTTACCTCCTCACGCCATTTGCACACACTGTGTATAAACTTTTTTTCTCCGATTGTGATATTGACTGTAAACTTGTTAATTCCATGTGTATCGCTGTTGTTGTTTGTGTCGCAATGCTTTACTTTATCTTGACCAGGTCGCACTTGTAAATGTAAATAAAGGTAAAATAAAAAATACATTAAAAAGTAATGGGTGGACTTATTAGCGTACCATGGAGCAAAATATAGCTCGATCAGTCGGAATGTCGATGCAGTGACAGTCGATGCAATGGCCACCCGTCCTTTGCAACATATTTTAGTGCACTTTACTCAAACCATAATCAACAAAAACACGTGACATTTTCAAGCAGCTATAGCTAGCCAACTGTAATCTCATTTTGGAAATATTGAACGAGTCATACTTGCATGACTCATCCACAGAGGTAGCGACAACTTTTTATGAAGTAACATTCCAGTAACTAGCTAAGTAATTCATTAATGAAATACATGTAATGTGTAAAGAACGTACTCGAAAACGTAACTAACTATGACAGTCATTAGGGTGTACTTTTCTAGCTGTCAGAGTGGCTATAAAAGTACCCCTTACTGACTGTAGACAGCTAGCTCGGTTGTCTCAACATGTGACTATCTACATAGTTAGCTGGTATTTTGAGTGATTTATCATTGGAAAACAATTGGCGAGTAACTGTTAGATTAAGATAATTCAAGAGGAGAAAGATAGCAGGCTAACATAGCGTAGGACGGTAATTTAGTCAGCTTAACGTTAATACGTTAGCTACAAATGAGCTAACTAACTTTTTCACTACCAGCTAACGTTAGCTTGATAGCTGACACAAAATAACCCACAAGTTAATGTAAACCTTAACTGGAAGTCTGGAACATAGCGAGCTAGGAAGACAATCAGAAATAAAGAATATCCGATGTGGACATTTTAGATAACGTTAGCTAGCTAATGTTAGTTTGGTGGCCTGCACTAGACAGTGCTAGCTAGTTCACTCCCTCTCCGCCACCGCCCCTGAAAGAAAACTGAGATAACATCTTCCATTAACCCCCTTACCCGTATTATCTGCTCCGTCTTGCTTCTCCAAAAACGTACGTACACCTCAAAGCAAAGACACCTTCTTCGAACTTTGTTAAAATAAATGTTATTGAAATCGAAATATCTTTCATGCTTCATAGTGGAACGCCATCTTGATTTATTCGCCTTCCTTCCTATGGTTCCTGTTTGAAGTCACGTTTTCACTTGATGACGACACAAGTGTAGATAAATAAACATACAGGGTGCAATGTAATTTTATTCACAGCATTCTCTCATCACATTGAATTGCACATAATAGTTTGTGGGGGAACGTTTTTGTATTTTTTTTTTACATAAAAAAATGGAAAATTATACACTTTTCGACAAAACCATAACAGAAATTGGACAACGAATGTAATTTCTTTCAGAAAACACAAAATGTAATTTAAAACCCATAAAACAATTAAATAAAACAATGGCACATGCCAGTGCAATGTATAGTATTTTTTTGTCTATCATCCTTTGGCAACACTGAAGAGATGTTCCCAGACATTTACTTTATAAGATTTTTGTCACCCTACTCTGGATTCATTCATTATTTAATCCCCTCGAATATTGTCTGAACTGAATAGGGATCAGAAGATCATGATGGCTAGTCAATCAAGTGTTTACATGGAAACATGGTTAGTGTTCCCTTGAGAACCATAACCATGCCAATGTCGCTGAGTTTATTGATAATTTTCATAAAACAGTGACGAGCTTGGTGTCCAATGTTGGTATGATATTGCCCAAAAGCTTATCACCATGAGATACTTCAGCATTATGCATGAAGACCTTTCAGAACAAAATAGCACTAAAGCTTCATCTGCTCACGGCTACAAATCTCTTTAAAGCCACAATCCTAAGGTTTGGTTTGGTATAAAGTTAAGGGATGGTGCTGGGGAAATGTAACCACTCTCAAATCCAAACCCAGGTCCATGTGACTGTTAGTCCAACACCTTATGCATTACACAAATAGGTCCAGGTAAGGTGTTGTACCAAGGTCACTACTCAACACCCTTCATTCTAAAAACATGTCCCCACACCAACATAACGAATTTGGGGGATAGCCCAACTCAATCCTGAGTCTCTTGACGAGATGGCTGGGTGTTAGTCTAAGTTCCCTACAATATGATATGCTAATTGAAATGACAATTGAACAGCAGGTAATATCCCAGATTGTGCCTTGAATGAAACTAAGATCAGCCACACACTTATATTCCTTCCAATGCGTTGATCAAGGATAACATCAGAACTGACATTATCAAATCAATAGTGATGTCATCGTCATCAACAGTCAAATGCAAGTGTACTGTACCACAGTAGCCTTTATGATGCAAAGATCCAGTTTAGGAAAATGCCTCAATACCTAATGATTGAGAAATCTAGATTATCATCATTTTGGATTGTCTATCCTTCCCATTAATTTGTGTAGTATGCTTTAGAGCCATATACAGTGCACTCGTGAAGTATTCAGAACCCTTGACTTTTTCCATATTGTTACGTTACAGCCTTATTCTAAAATGTATTACATTGTTTTTTCCCCTCACCAATCTACACACAATACCATATAAAGACAAAGCAAAAACAGTTTTTGAGAAATGTTTGCAAAATTATTAAAAATAAAAAATGCAAATTTCACATTCACATAGGTATTCAGGCCCTTTACTCAGTACTTTGTTGAAGCATGTTTGGCAGTGATTACAGCCTCGAGTCTTCTTGGGTATGACGCAACATGCTTCTCACACCTGTATTTGGGGATTTTCTCCCATTCTTCTCTGCAGATCCTCTCAAGCTCTTTCAGGTTGGATGGAGAGCTTTGCTGCACAGCTATTTTCAGGTCTCTCCAGAGATGTTTGATCAGGTTCAAGTCTGGTCTCTGGTTGGGCCACTCAAGGACATTCAGAGACTTGATCTGAATACACTCCTACGTTGTCTTGGCTGGAGCAGGTTTTCATCAAGGATCTCTCTGTACTTTGCTCCGTTCAGCTTTCCCTCGATCGTGACTAGTCTCCCTGCTGCTGAAAAACATCCCCACTGCATGATGCTGCCACCACCATGATTCACTGTAGTGATCATACCAGGTTTCAGACGTGACGCTTGGCATTCAGTCCAAAGACTTCAATCCTGGTTTCATCAGACCAGAGAATCTTGTTTCTCATGGTCTGAGAGTCATGAGGTGACTTTTGGCAAACTCCAAGCGGGATGTCATGTGACTTTTACTGAGGAGTGGCTTCCATCTGGTCATTCTACCATAAAGGTCTGATTGGTGGAGTGCTGCAGAGATGGTTGTCCTTCTGGAAGGTTCTCCTATCTCTACAGTGGAATATCTGGTGCTCTGTCAGAGTGACCATCGGGTTCTTGGTCACCTCCCTGACCAAGGCCCTTCTCCCCCAATTGCTCAGATTGGTGGGGTAGCCAGCTCTAGGAAGAGTCTAGGTGGTTCCAAACTTCTTCCATTTAAGAATGATGGAGGCAATTGTGTTCTTGGGGACCTTCAATGCTGCAGATATTTTTTGGCACCCTTTCCCAGATCTGTGCCTCGACATAATCCTGTCTCGGAGCTCTACGGACAATCCCTTCGACATCATGGTTTGGTTTTTGCTTTGACATGCACTGTCAACTGTGGGACCTTATATAAGCAGGTGTGTGCTTTTCCGAATCATGTCCAATCAATTGAATTTACGACAGGTGGACCCCAATGACGTTGTAGAAACATTTCAAGGATGATCAATGGAAAAAAGGATGCACCTGAGCTCAATTTAGAGTCTCATAGCGAAGGATCTAAATACTTATGTAAAACTTTTTTTTAATGTTTTCACTTTGTTATTATGTGGTATTGTTTGTAGATTGATGAGGATTTTTTTTAAATACATTTTAGAATAAGGCTGTAAAATAACAAAATGTGGAAATAGTGAAGGGGTCTGAATGCTTTACGAATGTACTTCAGAAAGTGTTCACACCTCTTTACTTTTTTCACATTTTGTTGTGTTACAGCTTGAATTTGAAATAGATTAAATGTTGTTTTTTAAAATTCAATGGCCTACACACCCCATTGTATCAAAGTTGATTTATGTTTTTTAATTAATTAATTAAACATGAAAAGCTGACATGTCTTGAGTCAATAAGTATTCAAACCCTTTGTTATGGTGACCCTAAATATGATCAGGAGTAAAAAGGTGATTAACAAGTCACATAATAAGTTGCATAATAAGTTGCATGGACTCACTCCGTGTGCATTTATGGTGTTTAACATGATTTTTAAATGATGCCCCCATTTTCATCGATGTGTCTGTGGTTGCATCACTACCATCACTGCCTGGTATGGCAACTGCTTGGCCTCCGACTGTATGGCACTACAGAGGGTAGTGCGTCCGACCCAGTACATCACCGGGGCCATGCTTCCTGCCATCCAGGACCTGTATACCAGGCGGTGTCAGAGGAAGGCCCTAAAAATCATCAAAGACTCCAGCCACCCAAGTCATAGACTGTTCCTTCTGCTACCGCACGGCAAGCGGTACCGAAGCGCCAATACTCTCTGTTTATTATCTATGCATAGTCACTTTAACTCTACTTATATGTACATATTACCTCAATCACCTCAACTAACCTGTGCCACCACACATTGACCATGTACCGGTACCCCCTGTACTGTTATTTTACTGCTGCTCTTTAAATAAATCTTTATTTAAAAAAACAACATTTTACTCATTTATTTTTTATTCAAGATGTATTTTTCTTGCATTGTTGGTTAATGGCTTGTAAGTAAGCATTTCACTGTAAGGTCTACTACACCTGTTGTATTTGGCGCATGTGACAAATAACATTTTATTTGATTTGGAAAAAAACACTATTATCTGTAAGGTCCCTCAGTCGAGCTGTGAATTTCAAACACAAACTCAACCACAAACACCAGTAAGATTTTCCAATGCCTCGTAAAGAAGGGCACCTATTGGTAGATGGGTAAAAAAAAGAACAATAACGCAGACATTGAATATCCCTTTGAGCATGGTGAAGTTATTAATTACACTTTGGATGGTGTATCAATACACCCAGTCACTACAAAGATACATGTGTCCTTCCTAACTCAGTTGACGGCGAGGATTTCATCATAAGACCAATGGTGACTAAAACTGATACATACTTTAATGGCTGTGATAGGGGAAAACTGAGGATGGATGAACAACATTGTAGTTACTCCACAATACTAACCTAATTGACAGATTGTAAAGAAGGAAGCTTGTACATAATACGAATATTTCAAAACATGCATCCTGTTTGAAACAAGGCACTGAAGTAATACTGCAAAAATTGTCGCAAAGCAATTCACTTTTTGTCCTGAATACAAAGTATTATGCTTGGGGCAAATCCAATCCAACACATTACTGAGTACCACTCTTCATATTTTCAAGCATAGTGGTGGCTGCATCATGTTATGGGTATGCTTGTAATCATTAAGGACTGAGGAATTGTTCAGGATAAAAAATAAACGGAAGGGAGCTAAGCACAGGCAAAATCCTGGAGAAAAACCTGGTTCAGTCTGCTTTCCACCAGACACTGGGAGATAAAAACTTTTCAGCAGGACAATAACCTAAAACACAAGGCCAAATCTTCACTGGAGTTGCCTACCAAAAAGACAGTGAATGTTCCTGAGTGGCCGAGATTTAACTTAAATCTACTTGAAAATCTATGGGAAGACCTGAAAATGCTTGTCTAGCAATGATCAACAACCAATTTGACAGAGCTTGAAGAATGTTGAAAATAACAAAGGAAATGTTGCACAATCCAGGTGTGGAAAGCTCTTACAGACTCAGAAAGACTCACAGATGTAATTGCTGCCTAAAGGTGCTTCTACAAAGTATTGACTCAGGGACGTGAATACTTATGTAAATTCAATATTTCTGTATTTCATTTTCAATAAATTTGCAAACATTTCTAAAAACATGTTTTCACATTATTATGGGTTATTGTGTGTAGATGGGTGAGGGGAAAAAACGATTTAATCAATTTTGAATTCAGGCTGTAACAATAAAATGTTTAATGAGTCAAGGGGTATGAATACTTTCTGAAGGGTCTAGCAAGCACCATCTCTTGGATTCGATAATGCTCTCTCCGGCACACCAAAAAGAATCACACACACACCTCTCGTTGGTGACAAGACTAGCGTAAGCATTCTAACATGTTCTAGAGGGACTCACTTGTTTTTGCTTTAATGGTATTAGTTTGACAATGAGTAGGCTTACACAGACCAATTATCATTGAGGGTGAAATACCCTAGATCAGGGTTTCCCAAACTTGGTCCTGGGGCCCCCTGGGTGCAAGTTTGGGTGTTGGCCAAGGCACTACACAGTTGATTTAAATAATCAAAGCTTGATGATGAGTTGGTTATTTGAATCAGCTGTGTAGTGCTAGGGCAAAAAAAAAAAAACGTACACCCAGTGGAGGCCCCAGGACCAAGTGTGGGTAACCATGCCCTAGATTAGAATCTGTGCATGGGTTCCAATTCACCATATTTTGATGTCATTATTGACAGTCCATAGTCTCAACTCTATCTGTAAATTATACATGAGGAAAAAATATAGGCCTAAACTACGTTAAATTATGTAAACTGTCATTGCATTACAAAACCTATCAGACAATAAAAAAATTGCACATCTGAGAGGACCGCGCATGTCGGACGTGAGTCTATCTACGCAAGTACGTAGTGGAGAGACAGACACGCGCAATGATAGCCGGAAGCATCGATAGGGTGAAAATAGAAATCGATCAAATTCAGTGTAGTTCGTAAGTGCAAAGCTTCGACGGACTGCCTTTTCCACGAAAGTTAGCTCGATAAATTACAGACCTCTTGACGTGGCGGTGGAGGAAATGTTGTGGAGAGAGAAGGCCGTTTCTTTTTTCAAGTTACTTGGTGGGGGTTGAGCTGACGTGTGGAGAAGTTCGAGCTGCCAGAAAAGAGCAGATAAACAAACAAGCAGGGAGTCAGCTGAGCGCCTGCCTGTCCAAACGGGGGCTAACGTTAACCAGGCGAGACTGGGTAAATGTCAGCGAGATCAAATCGTCGCCAGAGTTTTTGACCCAATAATGGCTAAAATAGTGTTCTAACGTTGGTGTTTACCCACACGCCAAGTTCAAAGAGTGGCACAAAGAAGAAAAATACCACGCGAGGACAACATTATTTCACTGTTCCTGTCGCCTAGCTTGATAGAACACTGTCAACAACTTGATATGTGCCATTGATTTGACTGTGCTTGCTTCAGCAGTTAGCAACAAAAGAAACGTATTGCTTTATCCCATTGAAACGGTACAATATAGTACAAACGCTGAGTGGATAGAGGTAATTCGTGTGTCATTAACTTGAATCCGTATGAGTTGTCAAAGGCCTAATCGTTGCAGTCAACGCCAGGCTTTGCTACACGAATACAGACAGAGCTTGTCCTGTTTTGAGTTCGTAACTAATGATTACATATGATGTTGCCGTTTGCTCGTCTCGTCATTGCCCCCTCTGTACTAAAACGGCATGCAACTTTTCCTTAATTGCCCAACTCATAAGTCTTTTCGAAGTTAAACTATTGTTTGTTTATATTGCTCATTAGGTCCCGGGAGTTTCCAGCTTAACCCCCTCCCGTATATGCATGTATAACATTGTTACAGGCCTATGTATTTATTGCAGCCAGTAAGCCAACAAGGCCCAGTAATTGTGCCGCGTTGATTTGCTTGTCTGAACAAGGAACATTTCTGACTTGCGAACTGGTTGAACGCAGCACGTGTATAACTAGAACCACTTAGCAAGTCTGACATTTCCGAGTTTCCTAGTTCCGACTAACACGTGAACTTGGCATTGTTTGATTTGGTTGTGGCATTATTAAAACGTATTTCAATTAGCCAACCCACAAGGAGGAAATTCTGAAATTTGAGTGTTGTACACTTAAAGTTACCTGAATATCCCTTTCGCCTCTCTCCCCTAATTTACCACTCTCCCTCTCTTTATGTGTCAGAAGTGGGATAGCCATGGCCCACCATTTGACGCCCAGCTCCCAGAAGGCCCTGATGATGGAACTCAAGTCCCTGCAGGATCAGCCGGTGGAGGGCTTCCGCATCGGCCTGGTGGAGGAGTCAGACCTTTACAACTGGGAGGTGGCCATCTTTGGCCCCCCTAACACACTGTATGAGGGAGGCTACTTTAAGGTGAGGCAACTGTGGAAGGGAGGGATCATTCATTGGATGCACAACACATAGTTGTGTAGCACGTTTGTGCGTGTGTATGACGTGTTCAGGTGTTTCTCCCTCCTTTCTCACTCCCTGTCACTATTTCAGTCTTCCATTCTCCCACTCTCTCCTTTCCTACCCGGCCTTTCACCCCCTTCCCACCCGGCCTCTTTCCCCCTTGCAGTGTGATCGTTATGCTCCAGACTCCTATTTTTAGCTGTGGACGGATATAAATGGCATCTCAGCATAGAGGTAGAGGGAGAAGGGCATGATGAGGCTCTTCTCCTTTTTCCCTGTATAACTTATTCAGTGTGGCTAGTCCTCCACATTAGCATATCAGTTTGGTGAGAGAGTTCACATCCAGCCCAGGGCATGTAAACTCTTCCAAGAAGGCAAAACGGATTGCATTGACAGAGATGCATTGATCATTATAACATTTTTTGTGAGGGATTTCATGGTCAGGTTGTATATTGGTTGTGTAAATGTTATTTTGGCAACCACATAGTTTCTGGTCTGATAGCCAGACGAAAACGTGTCTTACAGATAACAAAAATAAGCTTTTATATGATGCCTTCTCCACCATAAATCCAGTTAGAATCAGAATCATCAAATGTCATTATCACATTCCAACTTTTTCTGGATTTGTAGACTAGGTTTTCAGCTAGTGGTTGAGGCAGAGGTATGCCTATAACAAGTAAGCTACTGTTTAGGGGAGTGTAGTGAAGTGTAGTGAAGAGTGTCAAAGGTGAAGTTCACACTGACCTCAACATGTCTACACAGGGCATGTTTTGAAATGGTGCTAATGCTATCTGGAAGCAGAGCAGTGCTCCTCAAAGGGTTGGGGCTGCTGGACAGAATGTTCTCACACTTCTCTTTGGTTTCATTTTGATAGTGGATTCATTTATATAGTGGATTACACACAGTAGAGAGAGGCAGTATATTTGTGTGGCTATGGTAGCGTGTTGATGGCACAGGCCTGGAATGTTGCACATATAACAAGCACTGTGTGTGATTGGATTTTGCTGAATTGGCACAATTCATATCGTGGGAGGTAGCGATAGAGAAGTACATTAAGTCACACATGTGCATGCACATACTCCTGGACATGTACACATGCAGACACACACACGTGGCACCCAATACACACTAAAATGACCTACAAACCAGGATCATTCTCATGCCAAATTGTATCGAACTGTAATTGTCAGGGTTATTTGGCTGTCAATTAAATGTTTGAAGCTGATGGCAATTTCTGTGTCTCTCTCTATCAGTCTCACATCAAGTTCCCCATTGACTACCCCTACTCCCCTCCGACCTTCCGTTTTTTAACAAAGATGTGGCATCCCAACATTTATGAGGTAAGAGTTAAGCCCAGTTAATGTATTCCCAATGTATATGAATTCAAACATATTTGAAGAGTTTTCTCCATCCAGAAGTTGACAGGTCGTGTTCCAACAGAACGGCGACGTGTGTATCTCCATCCTTCACCCTCCTGTCGACGACCCCCAGAGCGGGGAGCTCCCCTCAGAGAGGTGGAACCCCACTCAGAATGTCAGGTACCGCACCTAGCTCCAAACCTGGTTCAACATGTATAAATACTTGAGGTTTGCTTAATTTAGCTCAATGGAACAACAGAACCAATGGAATAGTCTTAAAAGTAAAAAGTCCCCCCACCTTGCATGCGGGTCAAGCTATAAAACCAAAGTGTGTTTATCTATTTGAAATGATTTATTAGATGTATTTGATGTAGGTTGGTCACTTCATTGGTGCTCCCTGTGTATAGCTCCATTCTTGTGTTTTTGTGTTACTATTTTATTTTAAAACTCTGCATCATTGACTCGTGAGCAAGCATTTCACGCTAAAGTTTACACCAGTTGTATTCGGCGCATGTGACAAATAACATTTGATTTGACTTTTACCAATTTTTAGCAGTTTTCCACAAAAAGACAATCAACATTTACAATATAAATTGATACAAGTGACACTGGATTACATCGGCAGAAAGAGCCATTGACTTCACAACTTACCGGCTACTTGGGGGAGACAAAAATGCAATATGGTGTGTCATCATAACTGCTCAAATATGTTTAAAATGCAGAGCTTAGGAATAGACACAGTCCCTAACAGCAGTAAGTGTCAAAGACACATTACCCTTCGTGGGACAATTCCTCAACCCCCGGGGCAGGTTGAAAGTTCTGAGTGTGTGTTTAACCAACCACCCAGAGGAAGTAGCATCGAATGGAGCAACACTGGGGGATGGTGAGGTAACACTGCTCTCACAGAGGAAGTCAGGTCAGATAACTCACCCACTCAAGGAAAATGAAGGCCACATTACTTAGAAGGTAAGCTAAGGTAAACTGTGTACTTTAAGGTAATTTTCAGGTAATGGGTATGTTTTAGAGGACATAAAGTCATATTAGTGACGTGTGTGTGTGTGTACAGGACCATCTTGCTGAGTGTGATCTCTCTGCTGAATGAGCCCAACACCTTCTCCCCGGCCAACGTGGATGCCTCAGTTATGTTCCGCAAGTGGAGAGACAGCAAGGGCAAGGACAAGGAGTATGCAGAGATTATCAGGTAGGAAGAACATATGCACACTAACCAACCATTGAGTACCTTTTTCACAACAAACAAGTTGGCTTACCCACACACTAGGGCTGACCTAATTTAGTCTACTGGTTGATTGTTTGGTCGATAGGCTGTTGGTCGACCAATATTTTCTTTTCTTTCATGGTGCACAAGACGCCTGTCTCAGAGGATTAACCCATTGTGGAGGCTGTGGGGATGGCACAGTCCATCACTCTAAGACGTGATATGGAAATTGTATATGGCTATATTATGTAAAAATGTTGGTGTAACACTAATAAATCAAATATTATTTTATAACAAATGCCCTTTCTCCCGCATTGGATACGGTCGCTGTCTGCTGTTCTGAAACATAATCTTCAGTTCCCTGTAGAATTGGAGCCTTTCCCTATGTTGCTACGTGCATAATAACAAAGTTAACCAGCATATTGGGATTGAAAACAATGCAGCGGAGTCAGCTGCCGCAGCAGAGACAAGGAAACAGCCTTTTCCTCATCCTAATTGTCTAAGAAAATTGAGGAGAGAAGAAGAAACCCCAACTTAATTAGGTCTATAATCAGGTCTATAGCCTGGCTTTATAAATCATCCATATTTATGTCTACATAAGTAAGACAGATCCTGTTTGAGTGTTATTTATTTCATACATTTTTAAAAACCTTTATTTAACTAGGCAAGTCAGTTAAGTTCAGTTAAGAACAAATTCTTAATTACAATGATGGGCACAGTGGGTTAACTGCCTTGTTCAGGGGCAGAACCACAGATTTTCACCTTGTCAGCTTTGGGGATTCGAGCTTGCAACCTTTCGGTTACTAGTCCAACGCTCAAACCACTAGGCTACCTGCCGCCCCGTTTAGTAGCCTACTTATTCCGTGAGCACCAAGCCTCATGCAAAATATCACATAAAGCAATTTCACAGATTCGGCTGTTTTTAATCCTTGCTATGCTGTAATAAAGGCTTTACAATTTGTTTTTGTTAGAACAGACAGTTATTACTTATTTATTTACTGTTTCCACTGTTCCAAACAGGTAGAAATATAATATTGTAATTTAACAGCACCTATTTGTCACATAATATGCACCCAGGTCTCGCTCCTATACTCTCTTTCTTAATCTCCTTCTTATTGTTATTATTACAATTATTATGATCATCATTATAATAATAAGTAATGTCATTATCATTAGTAGGCTTAGTATAGCAGCCTTGTATAACCACCATCGAGCCTTAGGCCTAAGAACGCATCCTGTTTAGTCTTAATACTGTAATTTACTTAGGCCTATAATTCAAAATATAGGCTACTGTATCGGTGAATCAATTATTAATTTGTTCATGTCATCACACAGCATACGAGAACATTCATGTTTTGATATGTAATCAATCATTATAGTTTTGAAATCAAATAAAGGGAGCTTTGAATAATTAGTATGCTGTAATAAAGGCTATATACACTGCTCAAAAAAATAAAGGGAACACTTGTACAACACAATGTAACTCCAAGTCAATCACACTTCTGTGAAATCAAACTGTCCACTTAGGAAGCAACACTGATTGACAATAAATTTCACATGCTGTTGTGCAAATGGAATAGACAGCAGGTGGAAATTATAGGCAATTAGCAAGACACCCCCAATAAAGGAGTGGTTCTGCAGGTGGTGACCACAGACCACTTCTCAGTTCCTATGCTTCCTGGTTGATGTTTTGGTCACTTTTGAATGCTGGCGGTGCTTTCACTCTAGTGGTAGCATGAGACGGGGTCTACAACCCACACAATTGGTTCATGGAGTACAGCTCATCTAGGATGGTACATCAATGCGAGGTGTGGCAAGAAGGTTTGCTGTGTCTGTCAGCGTAGTGTCCAGAGCATGGAGGCGCTACCAGGAGACAGGCCAGTACATCAGGAGGCCAGCAACCCAGCAGCAGGACCGCTACCTCCGCCTTTGTGCAAGGAGGAGCACTGCCAGAGCCCTGCAAAATGACCTCCAGCAGGCCACAAATGTGCATGTGTCTGCTCAAATGGTCAGAAACAGACTCCATAAGGGTGGTATGAGGGCCCGACGTCCACAGGTAGGGGTTGTGCTTACAGCCCAACACCGTGCAGAACATTTGGCATTTGCCAGAGAACACCAAGATTGGCAAATTCGCCACTGGCGCCCTGTGCTCTTCACAGATGAAAGCAGGTTCACACTGAGCACATATGACAGACGTGAGAGTCCGGAGACAACGTTCTGCTGCCTGCAACATCCAGCATGACTGGTTTGGTGGTAAGTCAGTCATGGTGTGGGGTGGCATTTCTTTGGGGGGCCGCACAGCCCTCCATGTGCTCGCCAGAGGTAGCCTGACTGCCATTAGGTACAGAGATGAGATCCTCAGACCCCTTGTGAGACCATATGCTGGTGCGGTTGGCCCTGGGTTCCTCCGAATGCAAGACAATGCTAGACCTCATGCGGCTGGAGTGTGTCAGCAGTTCCTGCTAGAGGAAGGCATTGATGCTATGGACTGGCCCGCCCGTTCCCCAGACCTGAATCCAATTGAGCACATCTGGGACATCATGTCTCTCTCCATCCACCAACGCCACATTGCACCACAGACTGTCCAGGAGTTGGCGGATGCTTTAGTCCAGGTCTGGGAGGAGATCTCTCAGGAGACCATCTGCCACCTCATCAGGAGCATGCCCAGGCATTGTAGGGAGGACATACAGGCACGTGGAGGCCGCACACACTACTGAGCCTCATTTTGACATGTTTTAAGGACATAACATCAAAGTTGGATCAGCCTGTAGTGTGATTTTTCACTTTCATTTTGAGTGTGACTCCAAATCCAGACCTCCATGGGTTGATGCATTTGATTTCCTTTGATAATTTTTGCGTGATTTTTGTTGTCAGCACATTCAACTATGGAAAAAAGTATTTAATAAGAATATTTCATTCATTCAGATCTAGGATGTGTTATTTTAGTGTTCCCTTTATTTTTTTTTAGCAATATATATATATATATATATATATACACACACACATATATACACACACACATATATATACATATATATACACATACATATACACATATACACATACATATACACATATACACATATATATATATACACATATACACATATATATATACATATACACATATACATATATATACACACATATATGTATGTATATATACACATATATATATATATATACATGTATATGTATATATGTGTATATGTATATATATATATGTGTGTGTATTTATATATTTTTATATATATTATTTATATTTTTATATATTTTTATATTTATATATTATTTATATTTATATATATATTTATATATTATTTATATTTATATATATTTTTATATATTTTTATATTTATATATTATTTATATTTATATATATTATTTATATTTATATTATTTATATTTTTTATATATATATATATATAAATAAAAAAAGAGGTTGACTGTATAATCTGAATGGCCGATTTCAAATGTTCATTACAATTGCATATCGGTATTTTTGGACACCGATTTGGCAGATTTTTAAAAAAAAAAAAATATATATTTTTTTTTTTAGACCTTTTATTTAACTAGGCAAGTCAGTTAAGAACACATTATTTTCAATGACAGCCTAGGAACGGTGGGTTAACTGCCTTGTTCATGGGCAGAACGACAGATTTTTACCTTGTCAGCTCGGGGATTCAATTTTGCAACCTTACAGTTATTAACTAGTCCAACGCTCTAACCACCTGCCTCTCATTGCACTCCACGAGGAGCCTGCCTGTTACACGAATGCAGTAAGAAGCCAAGGGAAGTTGCTCGCTAGCATTAAACTTATCTTATAAAAAACAATCAATCATAATCACTAGTTAACTACACATGGTTGATGATATTACTAGTTTATCTAGCGTGTCCTGCGTTGCATATAATCGATGCGGTGCGCATTTGCGAAAAAGGACTCATTGCTCCAACGTGTACCTAACCATAAACATCAATTCCTTTCTTAAAGTCAATACACAAGTATACATATTTAAACCTGCATATTTAGCTAAAAGAAATCCAGGTTGGCAGGCAATATTAACCAGGTGAAATTGTCACTTCTCTTGCGTTCATTGCACGCAGAGTCAGGGTATATGCAACAGTTTGGGCCGACTGGCTCGTTGCGAACTAATATGACAGAATTTTACGTAATTATGACATAACACTGAAGGTTGTACAATGTAACAGCAATATTTAGACTTAGGGATGCCACCCGTTAGATAAAATACGGAACCGTTCCGTATTTCACTGAAATAATAAATGTTTTGTTTTAGAAATGATAGTTTCCGGATTCGACCATATTAATGACCAAAGGCTCGTATTTCTGTTTGTTATTATGTTATAATTAAGTCTGAATTGATAGAGCAATCTGACTGAGCGATGGTAAGCACCAGCAGGCTCGTAAGCATTCATTCAAAGAGCACTTTCGTGCGTTTTGCCAGCAGCTCTTTGCTGTGCTTCAAGCATTGAGCTGTTTATGACTTCAAGCCTATCAACTCCTGAGATTAGGTTGGTGTAACCAATGTGAAATGGCTAGCTAGTTAGCGGGGTGCGCGCTAATAGTGTTTCAAACGTCACTCGCTCTGAGACTTGGAGGAGTTGTTCCCCTTGCTCTGCATGGGTAACCCTGCTTCGAGGGTGGCGGCTGTCAATGTGTTCCTGGTTCGATCCCAGGGAGGAGCGTTACGGAAGCTATACTGTTACACTGGCAATACTAAAGTGCCTAATAAGAACATCCAATAGACAAAGGTATATGCAATACAAATTGTATAGAGAGAAATAGTCCTATAAATACTATATTAACTACAACCTAAAACCGCTTACCTTGGAATATTGAAGTCTCATGTTAAAAGGAACCACCAGCTTTCATATGTTCCCATGTTCTGAGCAAGGAACTCAAACGGTAGCTTTTTTACATTGCACATATTGCACTTTTACTTTCTTCTCCAACACTTTGTTTTTGCATTATTTAAACCAAAAGAAGATGTTGATTATGATATTGAAGATGTTTCATTATTTATTTGAGGCTAAATGGAGTTTTATTGCTGTATTATATTAAGTTAAAATAAGTGTTCATTCAGTTTTGTTGAACATGTTCAATTTGGTTTAAATATGTAATCGGCTTTTTTTGGTCCACCAATAATTGGTTATCGGTGTTGGAAAATCATAATGATTTTTCAACCCCGATACCGATTAATCGTTTGATTTTATTTTTTTACTTATTTGTAAATGACAATTACAACAATACTGAATATTTTCCACCGGTCTGATTTCCCCTTTCCCTCCTGAGCAACCAGTAAACATTTGCATGTTTTGGTGTTCTTTTTCACATCCTCTGCATCCATTTTGCTTTCACGTGTTACTGTTCTAAGTTTTTTTTATAAATAATTTATTAATGTGATCATGATAGGGTCAGGCCCTATTGGTCACATGCATGCAATGCTTACATGTTGCTTGTAAAGAGAGCAAGCGTTTAGGGAATGTTGTTTATGAACAAATCAGGGATTTCGGTAATATAACTTTTTTCAGTTAAAGTAATCAACTAAATGGCTGTAATGATGTTGCAGTTTCAGCACGGACAGCGCAATGCACACTTGCTGTGCTGTGGTGCCTTTTTGCTGCACTAGGGAGGAGAGCGCGACAACTTGTGTCAGTCACACAGGCTCTCACTGTAAAACATTTTTTTTAACACAGTGTGACCATTGGACTCTTTCTTGAGCCATTTGTGTCTTAATTATTTAATCAAACAGTGTGCTTAAAGCATCAGACAAGCTCAGTGCGTATGTAGTTTGTTTTATTCAAACACAGGGTGTCTGTCAATAAGTTTTAAATGTTTTGACAAAACGGTTGGTCGAAATAACAGGATGACTCTCGGTTGACCAATATTTTTTTTTGCCGGGGACAGCCTTACACACACACACACACAGTGAGTGAGACCTTTATGACTTCTCTTCCCCTCCCACAGGAAGCAGGTGGTGTCCACAGTGGCAGAGGCGGAGCGCGACGGTGTCAAGGTACCCACCACGCTGGCAGAGTACTGCGTCCAGACCCGGGTTCCCTCCCAGGACAGCAGCTCAGACCTACTCTACGACGACCTCTACGACGATGACATGGAGGAGGAGGAAGAAGAGGATGAAGAGGAGGAAGATAATGACATGGAGTCAGGAGGAGAGGCAGGTGGGACAAGTGAAGGAGGAGGCGTCTCTACTCGTTGCTATGACGACGACCAGGAGGATTCTGGGAACGAGGACTCTTGATGATGATGATGATGGACGCCCTAAATTGACGCCTTACACCCTGCTACATCCAATCTTAGCCTCCCTTCTGATCCTGTTAAGCTTAGAACATCCCCTAAGAATAACACATGTACTTCGTCTGGTACATTGATAGTCAAGTAATAACTGGACAAATAGGACACCTCAATTTGAGTGGATTCCAATTAAAGGCGCGTGCAACAATGAAAAATATTGAATATCTCAGCGAAATATAATTTGTGTAGTTAAAATTATATTTTTAGCACAGATGGAGTCAGAAATGTTTTAATTTCTCCTTTTGAAATGTGACTTTAACGCATGCTTTTGGTTTCCTTACTCAATGGTCATATAGTCAAAGCCTGCCTCCCTGGTCTGATAGCTTGATAGAAAGAAGATAGTTGTTGAACATAAACACAAACAAACATCCAAACCCCAGGGGAGCTAGTTTGTTGCAAAATGTGCAGATAATCTCTGCCTTTAGGCTAAGATCAAGTGTAGTATCTGTTATTGTCAATTTAAAATCTGAACAAAATTTTAGAACGGGGAAATGGAAAATGGGCTTAATCTGTCTGCTCTATGGAACCACCTGGTATTGCAGTGCCTCTGGTAACGGAGCACACACAAGAAAGATGCTGCTAAATGAAATGTGGTGTTTGTGTTGCTTTACAGCATTGGGTGCGGTTGCTTTTGTTTATGTCCAACAACTGTCCTTTTTGTCATGTCACTAGATATATTTGCTAGAAGAATGTTCTGGGCTTAAATCTTAATTTTTTTTTGGTCCACTCTTGGCCCCTTCATACCATGTTAATCTTTCATTTTGTGTTGTATGTCTGGCGCTTTCTCTGTCTGTCTCACTGTCTGGATGGCTGAATCTCTGTTTTGTGTGGCATGCGGTCTTGCTCTGTCAATGTTTCCCTCTTTCTGTCTTATCACCCTCACTGCTTTGTCAGCCAGCCAGCCTCAGTCGTTCTGCCCGTTTGTGTTTGTTCACTCTTAAGGCGATCAACTTTAACCTACAGACACAACACAAACTCTGCCCTGACCGACCCCACCTTCACCCCACACCTCCTGTTTCACCTCTGAACTCTGATCCCTGTAGAACTGGGGGGTCTTCATTAGGTACCAAAATGGACAGAAACAGGGATGGACTACCATCTTCAATTGTCCAGTAAGAAATGCTAATTTATGTTTTCTGTAGCAAAACGTTATGACTGAGCCTTTATAAGATACTGAGAGGATATGCCGTCTCGGGCACAGAACCACAGGAGAGTTACATCCTCCTTCACTCTTTCCATCCATCCTTTCCCTGCCGCAGGGCCTCCATAGACTCTCACTGGGAGAGAACCAGGGATGTAGTGGAGAATAAACGCACCTTAACGCCATCTACGCACCTCTATATGTTGTGAAAAGTGTTGTTGGCACCCATTCAGCGTTTACCCACCTTATGTCTTTACTACTACATCCCTGGAGAGGGCTCACTCAAACTGCTCCTCAGCTTGAGCTTGGTATTGTTTAGATTATTTTTTTCTTTGTGGTTGTATGTTTACAGAGGGAACTTCAAATCTCCAACAGCACTATCGATCCCCATATCTCCTACATTTTCCCCTCCAACCTCCATTCAGGGTTTCCTTCTCTTTGTTATTTCTGTGTTGCCCTGTTCCGTTGGCCATGCTTCACAAAACTAAACCAGACCAGGTTCTTTGTCGTGTTCTTGATATGATTTCTTGGAATTGGCGCAAACTCCTGGAATTCTATGCGAGCCAGTCAGGTGGTCAAAATGGAAAGTGAAATTGAATAAGTGGTATTCTGTATTTTAATCAACTATTTACACATGCCAAAAGGCATTAGCCATTGTTTATGTTAGTTAGCACATATATAGCTGAAAGAGCACATTTAGTCATCAACAACATGTATCAGCCAGGAAAGTAGATTTTGCTAATTCGTGACTGAGCACATGCTGCATTGGTGATTCAGAGTTACACATGGAGCACAATTGCATTTTTTGGGGTGGAAAGAAATTATGCTTCTTGGAACTCTGCTGCAAATACTTGGGTTGTGTAAGTGAGGTGACCTCACAGACAAGTCAACCTATCATCTGTGCTCATTAGGCCTGCAGTTTTCACGTTTCCGTGCGTGTGTTTTACCATGACCCCATTCAATGGAACACAGAACCTGTTACACCTCGCATTCACAAGGAGGTGCTGGCCTGGATTCTATGCCAAGGAAATGTTTCGTGACCACTTCCAGTAACGCCACAACCATCAGTCAGTTATGGATATGTGTGAAATATGTCCTGTTTTTAACAACTATAAGGGAGAGACTTGACAAATCAGTCGGAGGAAGACTAACAGAATCAAAATGAGAACTTTTCTCCTCCCTTGCTCTGTTGAACTTATGCCCTCACTGGGGCTGGCTTCATGTCAAAAAAATAGTTGACTGATGGATCACAAATAGATTGTTCTTCTCCTCGGCCACTGGACTTTCAGGGATATGTCAACGACCGGGGCGAACCATGTCTCAATACTCTTTAAATGGCTTCCTCTCTTCGCCCCCTTTTTCTTCATGATCACTGATAGGTGAAAGGAATGGATACATTTCCACTAGGAAGGAAGCCATTGAGTATTGAGACCCAGCGTTCTTATTCTCACTGACCTTTGCCTTCTGTGTTTACGTGGAGCAGGCAGTTGGAACAGCGTTTACCTGGTCCTGAATCCTAGATCAAAATGACACTCGTTTAGAAGGACCACATGCTAGGCTGTCAGAATTTCACTAATGCGAAGTGTGTGTACCAGTGTTTGAGGAGCTTTTCCCTCTGTGGCTGAAAACGGTCACGTTTGGACAAACTACTTCACTGTTTCCACAGCCAGTGATATGGATGATGCAGTCCTCCTTTGTTTTGTAGTTTTTCATTTAATTATCTCTTCCTGTTGTGAGGATGCAAATGTCACCTATTAAATTTATATTCTAAAAATGTTGAATTGACAATTGTCTGGAGTGTTGTCAATGGTACCCGTTGGTATTGAACTAATTTCTTGTTTCTTAGAAAGCAGCTGCTGTACTTTGACATAATTTAAGAAATGGAAGAACAAATAATTTTGAAAAGCAGGAAGTTTAACTAGTTTTCAAGTGCATATTTCTTCCTTGAACTATATCTGATCCAACACAATTGTATAGGTGAACGCAGGGGTTCCACTACATGTAAACACTGATCTGAGATGAACAGGTTGGATTTACCACAAAACTGCACATTTAAATGTAGATTCATTACTTTAATATATTAATATTGTAGTTTATACACTTTGTGGCATTTAAAAAAATGGCATTGCAATGATAGATCAGGTGAGTCCAAGCATGTTAACTATTCAATCCCAAGAAAACATTTCACTGGTGTTGGTGTATCGGAATATACATTTAGACCCCCCCACACACACAAAAAATATATATACATATAAAACCAAATTCCTTTGCATAGACAAAGTTGGATGATTGTCTTCTTGGTGTTAAATAAAATATTGAAATATTTTCTGAATGAGGTTGATCAACTTAACTCAAGCACAGGTCAAATGTGGTCCCCATGCTTACAATGCACACCACATCACCAGGACCAACAAAGGGCAGGCCCTTTGAACCCCAGATCTGCACAAGAGTGAGCAGTAGTAACAATGCTGGTAGTGGTGGGAGGAGAGGGGGAGGCGGAGAGATGCAACCTTCAAGGTTTTTAAGTCCCCTGTCCTCGGACGTAAAGTCTCTCGGACAGTGCTCTGGAAACAGCCGGACACCTCCTGGGTAGAATGAGTTCATCATGTCATGCAGCTCTACCAGGGTTTTCGGTGCAAGTCTTTTTTGGGGGGTTCCTCCCTTTTCGTTCATACTCGTGTGCTTCGGCCATCCAGTGTCCAGTCTGTCCCACCTTGCTGTTGAAACAACAGGCTGTCCACAGGAGAGATGGGATGTTCACTCTGTTCAGAGTGTAGTTCACAGTGCCATTACTGGGTACCACTCCAGTCACCACAAAGCCTTTTGTCTTATTGTGTTATCCAAAAGCCTTTGACTTTGCACTCCATACGACACCAGCTCCCACTGTTGGAGGACTCTACCTGAGGAACACTGTTGGTCAGGGTGAAGGTGGAAATCTTGGTATCATTGCCAGACACGTTTAAATTTGGGAACAGGTGACCTCTGTTCACCACTGTTGTGTTCAGTGAGTTCCTGTAGTCCTTGCTCACAGCCTGATGTGTGTAATTTACACATTTTGACTCCAGACTCATTGTCTCGTTTCCCCCCTTCAAGCTGAGGTTCTATCATCCATGTTACATTTGGTCTGCCTTTTGTAGCACTAGTGAAGGTGTAGGCTGAGAACACAGGGATCTGTTTTTTTTTGTGTCGTAGAGGGTTGCATACCTGTAGTTGTTCTTGTACAAATTGGCATGAAGCGGTTCTGGTCCTGGATGTTCCCATCAACCAAAATACCTGAGATTTTTGAAGTCTCCTCCATGAAGAATCCTTGGCACTCTGAAACGTCACTGAACCTCTCCACCACATGAGAGATCACAGGAGGGAGGAGAGAGAAGGAGAAGAGCAGAGATGCGTTGGCATAAACACCCTCATCATCATCATCATCACCTGCATGAAGACTATTCCACTAAGATAAAAGTTCAGATGCTGATACCAGTTTGTGGAGTAGACTAGAGCTGAGTCTTGACTGGCTGCTTTAAATAGGTTTTCAACAGGATCCCTGAGATCGCAAGGCTGGAGGAAGTTTTGATTAATTTGCATCAGGTGAATAAGGGAAAGCCCCATGCGATAAATATTCTTCACCAACCTGGTCTCAAAGAATTGTATTTTCTGTACGTAAAGCAGACACTCCATTAAGTATATGTTATGCTTTGAATGGCGTGTATTAATTTGTGGATCTCCATCACACATTCCTTTTTATGTTACAAGTTTGCAAAACGTACAATATGTTACGAATTCTGGCTAGACGGCTAATGTTAGTCTGTGTAGTGGATGTGAAAGTGGATTTGATTTGAACTCACCAGTAGCATGTTGGCGGGAGTAAATCAGTGACTTTCACCATGAGATCGAAAGTGACTGGATTATCTCTGGCTCTGTTGCCTAAAATGGTTGGCTTTGATTTGCAAGTGGTGTTGTATAGGTTACTAGTTCGATCCCTATTCAGGCAGCACAAAATGCACTCTTACATCTGCATAGTTCAGAGTATGTAGCCCTTTTCTATGATTATGCAGTCAGGATATTACTTAGTTCTTCAGAGGGTTGAAGGGTATCCTGACCTGATGCTGCATGAACCCTGAAGTGGGATGGGTTGGTCAAAAACGGATTCCTGAGTCGAAATTTAACCCTCACATGGTAATCCGTCAAAGCATTTTTCTGTAACTAAAATCTTAATTTAAAGCTCAATAAGCAAAGTCAGTGGACAAGACATTTTTTCTGCAGTAATTTTTTGTTCACTTGGACATCCTTTCTCCTTTCATTACCCAAAATCATATTCTCTCTCACCTGAGGATCAGATGTTTCTTTTGTTTGCCTTGCACTGAAAAAAAAAACTTGTTTAAAAATGTGTTCAGGTTTCAATCTTTGGACTTGGAAAAGGGGGAAATTAAGAATTATTTTAATTCCTGGTTCAATCATTGTTAGGCAACATTAGTTGGACACATAGCCAGTCCCGGTCTCAAGCTCTTTCTCCTTCTCCCTCCTTCCCTCTCACCATTTTAATGCAATTCCTAATGAAAGTTTAATGAGCTGCTAGGCTATGTGATTATGGAAAGAAGAGTGAAGGTTCTGGTGTAGGAAAAGATCAAATGCCACAATGAGTTTACTGCAACTTTAAAAGGACACACAGTTTAACAGAATTTACTTCAGGTGAATTTAACCATATCCTTTTTTTTGCATTCACGGGAACTTGTTTAGGACGCCATTGGAACTGGTAGGTCTGAGGACTTGAATTGGGTGAATGCTCTGGGGCTTTTCCTGAATGAGTTCCCATTGGATGTTGGGCTGCTCATTTGACCTGAAATATTGATCTAAATTCATTATTGTCAAAAGTACCTCCCATCTGGTTTCTCAAGCATGAAATGAGCCACTGGTTGAATTGTGCCCTGGCTGACCGGAGAATGAATTGGTGCACCTCCTGTGAAATTCAACTTGTTTTTGTCTCCCCCTGGTGGTGACGTGTTGCAGGATCGCAGTACATTATAGGTGAGTGTGCAATTCTCAGCAGTAGTTGCCTTGTCCAATTAACTATCACATAGTTGTGTATAGATTTGCCCACTCATTGTGATCATACATCATATTACTGTATATTTTCCATAAATATCTCAGGAGTAAGGGCGAAAGATCGGTTAGTCAATTCTAAAGTTGCATATTGAAAGGTCCATATTTAAGGGATGGTTTTTAATCTTGTTTAAAGTGCAAGACAAAAAGGTTATTGGTCATCACACAATGTTAACACATAAAACACTTATTGTGTCTATTGAATGATTTGGCCACTGATTCCCAAGCACAGGGGTAGTCAAAGTACAGAGGTTATCCTTTTCTGACCCTTAGTTTGGTGGCAGTTCCTTGGGGGTATAAGTATGTGACACAGGGGTTCAATGACTTGCTCGGACCAAATTACCACCATAGAATTAGGAATTATAACTCACTTTAGATTCACACTTTCTGTTCCATTAATTATCAAGGCTGTGCAGTCCCACAGACACTAGTCTCACGCATCTGTGCCCAATAGCCTGGGGACGAGGTTACAAACACGTTTTTTAAAGCTAGAGACTTGCTTTTGCAGCTTGCTCTTCACAATTCCTAGCACAACATTGTGTGTAGTAGTGTCTTAATGTTTCCCTTGCTCTGTGTTTAGGTGTTGCTGTGCTGCCCTCAGGCTGTCCTGTAGGTCTTTATGCTGGGCCAGGGAGCAGGCCTCCTCCAGCTTGGCCCAGCGGTAGTCCTGGTGCTCCTTCGACAACGTGACGGCCATCTTGGGGTCCCTCAGCTCCGCGAGCCAGTACAGAACCGTCTTGGGCCGCCCTCTCACCTCGTAGCGCAGCTCCTGGAGAAAGCCCTCCACCACCTGCAGATGCTCCTCACGCAGCCCTGCTTCTTCCTGCGTCTCCCTCAGAGCGGTGGTGAGATCATCCTCCCCAGGGTCCACGTGGCCTAGAGACCAGCACAGGGTTGTGTTCATTATGCACCAAACAAAAGAAAACAGACAAACAGGGAGGGACTTCCTGGCCTTGATCAATCAGAACCTTTTTGTTTTCTGTTGCAAAATGTTTTGCTACAGTGTGCCCTAATGACATAACAAAAGGTATTTGTGTGTTTCACGATTTGGTATGGGACCAAAGATAGTACAAGCTAGAATAGAGCATGTATTCTACACCTTATTCTGCACATTAGAGAACATGTGTCACAAAACATGACATGGGTCAGATGCCATGAATGTCATGTTGATTTTCATACTCCAGGTCTGTTTTAACAGGCGTAATGTAATGTCATACTTATAAAACCCACAAGGGGACGATTGACAGTAGGCTACACCTCAAGTAAAGTGTTAGCTACTAAAATATGTAGCCTGCTGTCAATAGACCCTTATGACCCCATAAGAGTGATATTATGCCTGTTATTTATAACAGGCTGAAAGGGTATGAACACTAATATGCCACTGATATGCACCATACCTTTGGGTGGGGTCCAGTGGTGCTTGCCATATGAAGTCTGTAGGAGGAGGTACTCAATGTTGTCAGGGGGAGGTGAAGACTGTGCCAGCCGACGAAACACAATGAATCCACACGCACGCAAAGCCATCACCTGCTGAAGCACAGAAATAGTGAAGACCTTCACTTTTCCCACATTTTTACAGCCTTATTCTAAAATGGATTAAATAGTTTTTCCCCTCATTAATATACACAATACCCCTAATGACAAAGAAAAAACAGGTTTTTAGAAATGTTTGCAAATGTATATAAAAAAAAAAAAAAACATTTTCAGACCTTTTACTCAGTACTTTGTTGAAGCACTTTTGGCAGCGATTACAGCCTCAAGTCTTCTTGGGTATGACGCTACAAGCTTGGCACACCTTTAGTTGGGGAGGTCCTCCCATTTTTCTCTGCAGATCCTCTCAAGCTGTCAGGTTGGATGGGGAGCGCCGCTGCACAGCTATTTTCAGGTCTCTCCAGAGATGTTCGATCAAGTTCAAGTCCGGGCTCTGACTTGGCCACTCAAGGTCATTCCGAGACCTACATTGTCTTGGCTGTGTGCTTAGGGTCGTTGTCCTGTTGGAAGGAGAACCTTCACCCCAGTCTGAGGTCCTGAACACTCCTAAAACAGGTTTTCATCAAGGACCTCGCTGTACTTTGCTCCGTTCATCTTTCCCTCGATCCTGACTAGTCTCCCAGTCCCTGTGAGACCCCCCCACCACCACCATGCTTCACCGTAGGGATTGTATTGCCCAGGTGACGAGCAGTGCCTGGTTTTCTCCAGATGTGATGCTTGGCATTCAGGCCAAAGAGTTCAATATTGGTTTTGTCAGACCAGAGAATCTTGTTTCTCATGGTCTGAGTCCTTTTGGTGCCTGTTGGCAAACTCCAAGTGGGAAGTCATATTCTTTTTACTGAGGAGTGGCTTCTTTCTGGCCACACTACCATAAAGGCCTGATTGGTGAAGTGCTGCAGAGATGGTTGTCCTTCTGGAAGGTTCTCCCATCTCCACAGAGACTCTGGAGCTCTGTCAGAGTGACCATCGGGTTCTTGGTCACTTCCCTGACCAAAGCCCTTCTCCCCTGATTGCTCAGTCTGGCTGGGTGGCCAGCTCTCGGAAGAGTCTTGGTGGAGGCCACTGCAGACATTTTTTGGTACCCTACCCCAGATCTGTGCCTGGACACAATCCTGTCTCAGTGCTCTACGGACAATTCCTTCGACCTCATGGTTTGGTTTTCGCTCTGACATGCACTGTCAACTGTGGGACCTTATATAGACAGGTGTGTGCCTTGCCACAGGTGGACTACAATCAAGTTGTAGAAATATCAAGGATGATCATTGGAAACAGGATGCACCTGAGCTCAATTTAGAGTCTCATAGCAAAGGGTCTGAATACTTATGTAAATAAGGTATTTATTTGTTATTTTTAATACATTTACTAAAATTTCTAAAAACCTGTTATTATTGGGTATTGTGTGTAGATTGATGAGGAAAAACAATAATTAAATGCATTTTAGAATATGGCTGTAACGTAACAAAATGAGGAAAAAAGTGAAGGGGTCTGAATACTTTCCGAATGCACTGTACATTCACAAATGCATTTATGATCACTCAAACATTAACTCCATGATAACTTACTTCATGACACTCCAATGATTTTGTTATTTAACAATTAAGACAGGCTGTACTAGGCCTAGTAGAGCGCACATTGATTTGAAAGACTGTGTTGTTGAATCATTGGCTACTGAAACTAGCCTATGAGTTCGTGGTTACTGCACATACAGTAGCCTCTCTAAAATGCAGCAAGCTATAGAACTACATTTACAGGATTTTAGCAATGCCCCCAAATAAACATAGACAACGCAAGACAATAATTCCACATCGTCTCGCATAACCGTAAACTGTTAACACTGAATGCGGAAAACTAGCGTTAGCATGACATGTTCTCTTGTCGCTGGGAAAATGGAATTTTGCCTATTGCTCGCTAGCTTGATCTCACACTAGTCTACCATGTTCCTGAAATAAATTATATCATTCACTACACTAATCTACTGTGAGATTACTCAAGTTACATCAGAAATACTTGTAAGAAGCGCGGGTGTTGATGAACATTTCTTGATTTCAGACACTCTTAAACGTAGCTTTCCTTATTCTAATTTCGCGTTCCCATTGGCTGAATAGTTCATGCTATTCCTGGGACGCTCCTACCTCTACACCTCTTACCTTAACCAAATTAAATGGGAACTTCAAAGGGGGCAGGGATGTCCCAACTCGAGGATAGCGTGAAAGTAGGCTGAACGTCCAAAGATACTTTTGAGGAAATGGGAAACTGCATTGATGACTATTAACGCACATTGACGACGCATGGGCAACGTACACAATGGGCCGCGCGTTGCATTTTGGGCGATTTGGGGACAAGGGGAGCATTCCTTCAAGGCGTGAATGGTAGTCCATTGGGCACTAGCTCAAAAACCAAACATTAGCATTAATTTTGTGAACAAGAAGCACAACATTACAAATATTTTCAGAGATGTGAGATGATTAACTTGTTCGCTGTAATATCGCATCGCTTTGGAATCGTGACATTACGTATTGTAACGACCCTGGGTTTATAAGAGCGGAAATCGACGCTGCCGCTCGAGCATGCTTTTGCGGCACAGTCGAAGGCGCGCCGGACCTCGGGCTAGAAGGTCGAGGGTTCGAGACCTGCTCCCTGCCTGTTTGTTTCATTACAGTATTTTCGAGGAAAAATGGCATGTTATCATTTCGTTGGATAAAAAAATAATAAATAAACTTAATTAACAACAACAAAAATGACAGCGCATATCTCAAAGATAACATTGTGATAGCTAAGATGTTATTTGTAATATGAAATATTTAGCAGGCTATCACGGAATTCATGCAATGACAGATAACAATTAATCAATTTACTAAATAATACTGATAACATTCGATGTATTCAAAAAATGGTCTTACATCAAACATTCTAGTCTCTCTGTGCGAATATCCACCTTGTGTTAGATATTTTTTTAAACAACGTGCCCACTTGGGAGAGTGAGATGGGTAGATATGAACAACGGAAATGGGCCGGTGGGACAAGATAACGACATGGTACCTCCTTATTAGACCAGGCCACTGGGTGCATCTAAAATGAGTTCATTACAACTTCAGTAAGAGAGGAGAACAAGCTGCTACCAAGGTAAAAAGGAAACACTATATGACATAATAAAATAAAAAAATGGAAATGTGTTTTTACTTTATTAAAGAGAAAAGGGAGTAGAGAGTAAGGAGGGAGAGGAGGAGGGGTCGTTTTTAAATTTAAACAATCTTGTTTTAAAAATAAAATGCATCTTCTATGGGTCAAATGATTATGGGCCTGAATACTTCAGAAAGTATTCACACCCCTTAACTTGGATTTAATAGCATTTTTTTGTTGTCAACAATCACAAAATACTCTGTAGTCAAAGTGGAATAAATATGTATATTACATTTTTTATTTATGTAAAATAGAATCACCTTTGGCAGCGATTACAGCTGTGAGTCTTTCTGGGTAACCTAGATTGTACAATATTTGTCCATTGTTTTTAACAAAATGATTCCATCTCTGTCAAGTTCATTGTTGATCATTGCTAGACAGCCATTTTCAAGCCTGGCCATACATTGTAAAGCTGATTTAAGTCAAAACTGTAACTAGGCCACTCAGGAACATTCAATGTAGTCTTGCGAAGCAACTCCAGTGCATATTTGGACTTGTGTTTTAGGTAATTGTCCTGCTGAAAGTTGAATTTGTCTCCCAGTGTCTGTTGGAAAGCAGACTGAACCCAGTTTTCCTCTAACCCTTACAAAAAAGTCCTACAGGAATCCTGTAGAATATATATACTGCAGGAATAGGAAGAAGACGCAAGACGCATGCCTCCTAATTGTCCCTTCTAAGCAAACAGCTGGAGGCAGGACTTTCTCCTATAGAGCTCCATTTTTATGGAACGGTCTGCCTACCCATGTCAGAGACGCAAACTCGGTCTCAACCTTTAAGTCTTTACTGAAGACTCATCTCTTCAGTGGGTCATATGATTGAGTGTAGTCTGGCCCAGGAGTGGGAAGGTGAACGGAAAGGCTCTGGAGCAACGAACCGCCCTTGCTGTCTCTGCCTGGCCGGTTCCCCTCTTTCCACTGGGATTCTCTGCCTCTAACCCTATTACAGGGGCTGAGTCACTGGCTTACTGGGGCTCTCTCATACTGTCCCTGGAGGGGGTGCGTCACCTGAGTGGGTTGATTCACTGATGTGGTCATCCTGTCTGGGTTGCCCCCCCCCCCCCGGGTTGTGACGTGGCGGAGATCTTTGTGGGCTATACTCAGCCTTGTCTCAGGATGGTAAGTTGGTGGTTGAAGATATCCCTCTAGTGGTGTGTGGGCTGTGCTTTGCCAAAGTGGGTGGGGTTATATCCTTCCTGTTTGGCCCTGTCCGGGGGTGTCCTCGGATGGGGCCACAGTGTCTCCTGACCCCTCCTGTCTCAGCCTCCAGTATTTATGCTGCAGTAGTTTATGTGTCTGGGGGCTAGGGTCAGTTTGTTATATCTGGAGTACTTCTCCTGTCCTATTCGGTGTCCTGTGTGAATTTAAGTGTGCTCTCTCTAATTCTCTCTCTTTCTTTCTCTCTCTCGGAGGACCTGAGCCCTAGGACCATGCCTCAGGACAACCTGACATGATGACTCCTTGCTGTCCCCAGTCCACCTGGCCGTGCTGCTGCTCCAGTTTCAACTGTTCTGCCTTATTATTATTCGACCATGCTGGTCATTTATGAACATTTGAACATCTTGGCCATGTTCTGTTATAATCTCCACCTGGCAGAGCCAGAAGAGGACTGGCCACCCCACATAGCCTGGTTCCTCTCTAGGTTTCTTCCTAGGTTTTGGCCTTTCTAGGGAGTTTTTCCTAGCCACCGTGCTTCTACACCTGCATTGCTTGCTTTTTGGGGTTTTAGGCTGGGTTTCTGTACAGCACTTTGAGATATCAGCTGATGCACGAAGGGCTATATAAATAAATTTGATTTGATATCGCACAGTATTTTTGTAAGGACTGAACCAAGTTTTCCTCTAGCCCTTACAAAAAAGTCCTACAGGAATCCTGCAGAATATATATACTGCAAGAATAAGAAGTCCTGCAGGATATCGCACAGGATTTTTGGGGCCACTTTCCTATTGGACAATCTCTGCAGGATCCTGTAGGAATCATGCCCACGACACATATCCGTCCTTCAGGAATACAATCCTGCAAGATTTCTGTAGGACTTTTTTGTAAGGAAGGATTTTGCTTGTGCTTCGCTCTATTCTGTTTCTTTTTATCCTAAAAAACTCCCTAGTCCTTGCCGATGACAAGCATACCAATCACCATTGGCCTCATGGTAAAATCCCTGAGTGGTTTACTTCCTCTCTGGCAACTGAGTTAGGAAGGATGCCTGTATCTTTGTAGTGACAGGGTGTACTGATACACCATCCAAAGTGTAATTAATAACTGCACCATGCTCAAAAGGATATTCAATGTCTGTTTTTTAAGCATCTAAAAATAGGTGCCCTTCTTTGCGAACCATTGAAAACCTCACTGGTCTTTGTGGTGGAATCTGTGCTTGAAATTCATTGCTTCATTCATTCACTGAGGGACCTTACAGATAATTCTATGTGTGGGCTACAGAGATGGGGAAGTCATTTTAAAATCATGTTAAACACTATTAGTGCACACAGAGTGAGTCCATACAACCTATTATGTGACTTGTTAAGCACGTTTTTACTTCTGAACTTATTAAGACTTGCCATAACATGAGGGTAGAATACTTATTCAGCTTTTAATTTTTAATTAATTTGTAAACACTTCTAAAAACATAATTCCACTTTGACATTATGCGGTATTGTGTGTAGATCAGTGACACAAAATCTCAATTTAATACATTTTAAATTCACAACAAAATGTGGAAAAAGTCAAGGGGTGTTAATACATTCTGAATACACTATAAATAGGCCTATATTATTTAGAATGCATCAGGCAATTAATATTTTTGCAACATGAAATATGCAGCTTACTACATGGCATGGTTTTGCCAGAGGGTGTTGGACATGTGGCACAGACTGCTGCTGCTCTTACTATTTATGTACTCTCAGAAATTACTCAACTTGAACTTGAATATGCTCATTATTCCGCTCTGTAATACATCACATACTTAAGGGTCAGATTCCATCAAGTAGCCATGAGAGATTTTCTACACTGTCACTTAAATTATATGGACATACTCACAGACACAACATATTAGTCACAAAGTCATCACTTTGTAATTCATGTTTTGAAGATGTGAGAAATCAAATACTTTATGTATTGCATCTGCCTTTTAGGCCAAAGCATTTTGTTAGTGTTTATATACTCACCATTAAATATTGAACTTTGTTTAAACTCTGTTAGGACAGTTGAAAGCTATGCTAAAAATCTCCCATGTTATTCTACAATATGTAAGCAGTGTTTGGAATATCAGCATATCCATGGAGGAGAGGGAAGACAGACAAGAGCCTGCAACAGCTTCGCACTTTGTGGGCAAGAAGGAGGACCTGATAAAAGCCAAGCGGTAGTTCAGGACCGTGGAGGGCCGGGACATACTTGTGCTCTATCACCAGAGATCTTCTACGCTCTGGACTTCCACTGCTACAGTAGAGTAACTGTTCCTTCATGTGCCTGAGTACCAAATCTGTTTGTGCGTCTTGCCATTACCAACTCCTTTGTCATTAACCCCCTATACATGGGCTAACATACATCCTTTGTCCTCATCTTGTCCCCATTATTATTGTGCTTACATTTTTAGACGTGTAGACGATTAAAAGACGCATAATGATCTAATTGTGATCTTCCAGTCTACCTCTGGAGGTAGTCAGGGACTCATTGTATCTGGATATTTTACAAGTGTAAAAAGATATACAGTGGGGCAAAAAAGTATTTAGTCAGCCACCAATTGTGCAAGTTCTCCCACTTAAAAAGATGAGAGAGGCCTGTAATTTTCATCATAGGTACACTTCAAATATGACAGACAAAATGAGAAAAAAAATCCCAATGTAGGATTTTTATTTAATTAATTTGCAAATTATGGTGGAAAATAAGTATTTGGTCAATAACAAAAGTTTATCTCAATACTTTGTTATATACCCTTTGTTGGCAATGACAGAGGTCAAACGTTTTCTGTAAGTCTTCACAAGGTTTTCACACACTGTTGCTGGTATTTTGGCCCATTCCTCCATGCAGATCTCTAGAGCAGTGATGTTTTGGGGCTGTTGCTGGGCAACACGGACTTTCAACTCCCTCCAAAGATTTTCTATGGGGTTGAGATTTGGAGACTGGCTAGGCCACTCCAGGACCTTGAAATGCTTCTTACGAAGCCGCTCCTTCGTTGCTCGGGTGGTGTGTTTGGGATCATTGTCATGCTGAAAGACCCAGCCACGTTTCATCTTCAATGCCCTTGCTGATGGAAGGAGTTTTTCACTCAAAATCTCAAGATACATGGCTCCATTCATTCTTTCCTTTACACGGATCAGTCGTCCTGGTCCCTTTGCAGAAAAACAGCCCCAAAGCATGATGTTTCCACCCCCATGCTTCACAGTAGGTATGGTGTTCTTTGGATGCAACTCAGCATTCTTTGCCCTCCAAACACGACGAGTTGAGTTTTTACCAAAAAGTTATATTTTGGTTTGATCTGACCATATGACATTCTCCCAATCTTCTTCTGGATCATCCAAATGCTCTCTAGCAAACTTCAAACGGGCCTGGACATGTACTGGCTTAAGCAGGGGGACACGTCTGGCACTGCAGGATTTGAGTCCCTGGCGGCGTAGTGTGTTACTGATGGTAGGCTTTGTTACTTTGGTCCCAGCTCTCTGCAGGTCATTCACTAGGTCCCCCTGTGTGGTTCTGGGATTTTTGCTCACCATTCTTGTGATCATTTTGACCCCACGGGGTGAGATCTTGCGTGGAGCCCCAGATCGAGGGAGATTATCAGTGGTTTTGTATGTCTTCCATTTCCTAATAATTGCTCCCACAGTTGATTTCTTCAAACAAAGCTGCTTACCTATTGCAGATTTAGTCTTCCCAACCTGGTGCAGGTCTACAATTTTGTTTCTGGTGTCCTTTGACAGCTCTTTGGTCTTGGCCATAGTGGAGTTTGGAGTGTGACTGTTTGAGGTTGTGGACAGGTGTCTTTTATACTGATAACAAGTTCAAACAGGTGCCATTAATACAGGTAACGAGTGGAGGACAGAGGAGCCTCTTAAAGAAGAAGTTACAGGTCTGTGAGAGCCAGAAATCTTGCTTGTTTGTAGGTGACCAAACACTTATTTTCCACCATAATTTGCAAATAAATTCATAAAAAATCCTACAATGTGATTTTCTGGATTTTTCCCCTCATTTTGTCTGTCATAGTTGAAGTGTACCTAGGATGAAACTTACAGCCTCACTCATCTTTTTAAGTGGGAGAACTTGCACAATTGGTGGCTGACTAAATACTTTTTTGCCCCACTGTAGATGGTCAAATCATTTAAATCATCATTATACCGCCATGGAAAATCATTAACAGGTGTGACCGTTGACTTATGGCATCAATCATTGTTTTAAAATAAATATATTCATATTATTATGAGAGAATATCTGTCAAATAGTTTGCATACAGGGATGGACTAGGAAATCTGGACACAGTGGACGGATAAGAGACTCATTTTAATACCATGTGTAGACTCAACAAACCGTGGTCAGATAGTGATTGGATTATCTTCTTTTTTACATTTTAATATTTCTCATTGAATGTTTAAAACATATATATACATAATATACTTGCAGTGAAGCAGCTCAACAACTACATCATTTTAGTCATCTAACAGACTCCCATCCAGAGTGACACACCGAAGCAACCAGGGTCAACGACCTGCTCAAGGGCACGTCGACAGATCTCCCACAAGGTCAAAAACCGGGGACCTGAACCAGCGATCCATCAGCCACCGGCCCAAGCTCCCAACCGCCAGCCCTCCAAGATCCCCCACACAGTTCCTCAAGAGCTGCCTCTCAACCATTCGAGACCCCCCACACCCCCCCCCCAAAAAGAAAATATATTTTTAAACAATTATTCCATTCCCCACCCCCAAGACCCCCCCCTCCCCCCAAATAAACCAACAACCAACAAAATGAACAAAATACAAAAAAAGACAAAGACAAAGGAAAACAAAAAACAATGCAAAGAAACAACAAAGACATCAAGGACTACATAAATCATAACAGCAAGGCCAACTGAATATGTTTGACTGCATGTATGTCGCTATTTACCTGTGTGTGTCGGTGTATGTGCACATGTGTGCATTTGAATGAGAGTGTGTGTATATGCATGTGTATGAACACATAAGCCTCAGGCAAACCAGCATTAGCTTTAAAAACACTGCCCCCCAGTGTCATTCAAACATACCTTTTGTTATGTTATATTTTGACTTCATTTTTAAAATACTTTTATCTTGGACTGTCATTCTATCCCCCGCCCATTAACTTCACTTACACTTGTCTCCAATTCCACATTCTGATCATCTTGATCAGATCACAAAAAAAACACATACTGTGCAAGGTGTTAACAGGGTTTTGTTTGGTGTGACAATGATATCGGAGTTGGGCAAGACAGCAAACAGATCTGTGACTCGAGCTAGCTTTGAAGATGCATTCTGCATAATCTTCAGTGGCTGTTATATATGTCAAAAGTGGTATCAATCAGGGCCTCCAGGAGACCCATAAGGCGGCGCATAATTGGCTCAGCGTTGTCCGGGTTAGGGGAGGGTTTGGCCAGCCGGGATTTCCTTATCCCATCGTGCTCTAGCGACTCCTTGTAGCGGGCCGGGCGCATGCAAACTGAGTGCAGTCGTCAGGTGTTTCTTCCGACACATTGGTACGGCTGGCTTCCAAGGTTAAGCAAGCAATGGGTTAGGAAGCAGTGCGGCTTGACAGGGTCGTGTTTCGGAGGACGCAAGGCTCTTGACTTTCGTCTCACCCGAGTCTGTACGGGAGTTGCAGCAATGAGATAAAACACTAACTACCAATTGGATATCACGAAATTGGGGAGAAAAAGGGGTTAAAAATAAATAAATAATAATAAAGTGCTATTAATCCACTGTAATTAAATAAATGCTCTTGGGGAGCATCTCTCGACCACGGTGGTAGATTTACGTCATGTAAATTTACGTCAAAATGTCTATGGGACATTTTCCCACATAACATCAGTATGGTTACAGTGCCATAAACTGTTTGCTTATTCTGCAATACTCTGATCTTCTCCTCTTTGGACAGATGCTGGAGTACCATTGCAAATTGGAGACGTAGAGGTAAATTACCTAGTATTGTAATCTATTTAATCTTTGTTGTAATCAATATCTCAGGTGCCACCTACAGTCGTGGTGCCCTTGAGCAAGGCACACAAACCCCAAACTGCTCCAGGGTTTCTGTGTGTGCCTGTGTCAGTGTTTGTGTTTGTGTGTGCCGTGTGCCGTGTTTTTAACAGTGTCATCAAACAAATAATTGGTTTCTATCATAAATAAATATTACATTCATGCATATCTTTCACATTTTCAGTTTGCTCCTTTATTCATGCACCTTAGTTGGAAACAAGGTACTAGTGACCAGAGGAGGCTGGTGGGAGGAGCTATAGGAAGACTGTCTCATTATAATGGTTGGAATCGAATGAATGGAATGGAGTCAAACAAGTGGTTTCAATATGTTTGATACTGTTCTATTAATTCCATTCCAGACATTACAATGAGCCCGTCCTCCTATAGTTCCTCCCATCAGCCTCCTCTGCTAGCGACATATTTTCCTCTGTACATATACGCTTAATCTAAATCTAAATTGATAAAGACCTTATCGTCTTAATTTGGTTCTTCTTGCAGGAATTTGACGGCAAACTGTGCAAGTTCAAGATCTCTCTTGCCGAGGGGGAGAGCATCTATAGGGCCACCAACCCCTATGACCCTGTGCTGACACCAAGGTGGTACTCCAAGGGCATCAAGCAAAGAATCCACACGGTGACCGAGACCGATGGGGATGTCTATGTCACACTGTCCCACGTGTCCTGTTTTATCAAGTCTGATTACTTCCAGGGAGAGAAGGGCAAAGTAGGGAGAGAGAGCATAGAGGCCGAAGATGCCGCTAAGAAATCTAAGGCCACAATCTTCTGATGGACTGATTGGCTGCATGTCAATAGTCTAAAGTTGCTTCCTCTCCTCGCTTTCTCATCTGCACTGATCTGAAGGGAAGGTGAAAGAGGGAAGGAGGCAAGGACATGATGCCACGTCAAACTATTAATATACAGTTGGGGGTTTTCCTGAAGTTTACTTGTATTCAAATGGGGATGAAGTATTTATGCAACCTCGACCTTTGACATTTGATTCATATCCAGATGCGTAAGTGGCAAATCAGATCACGACATAAAAATTCTGAAGGCAGGATTTGACTGAACTAAAAACAAATGTCTCTGTCCTTAATGTGTGGGGTAGGGGGTTATGTTTTGTTTGTTGAACATTTGACTTGTAGCTCCTTCTCAAGTTGGATGAGTTAAGTCTACCAGGAAACACAGGAGGTTGGTGACACCTTAATTGGGGAGGGCAGGCTCGTAATAATGGCTGGAGCGGTTTCCATGTGTTTGATGCCATTCCATTTGCTCCGTTCCAGCCAATTTCACGAGCCTGCCCTCCCCAATTAAGGTGCCACCAACTTCCTGTGTTTCCGGGTAGACTTAACTCATACAACTTGAGAAGGAGCTACAAGTCAAATGTGAATTATTATTTGTATTTCATTATCAAATGTCCATTATTATTTATATGTATTAAGGATCTCCATTAGTTCCTGCCAAGGCAGCACTACTCTTCCTGGGGTCCAGCAAAATTAAGGCAGTTATACAATTTTAAAAACATTACAATACATTCACAGATTTCACAACACACTGTGTGCCCTCAGGCCCATACTCTACCACTACCACATATCTACAATACAAAATCCATGTGTACGTGTGTGTATAGTGCATATGTTATTGTGTGTGTGTGCGTGTGCATGTGCCTATGTTATGAGCCTTCCTCCCCTCAGCGGCTTCCACGGCCGGATTTGCAACAGACTCCTGTGGTTCAGATAGTAAAATGAGTGCTGATGGCTTGTTTTCCTCCTATGGACAGGCTAGGCCGCATTCCGCCTACGGTCTAGAGTGTGTCCGGGTTTTCAACACCAGAAGAAGAAAAACAACTCACATAATATAAAGAGATGATGTCTATCTAGATGTCATAGTGGACAGTAAGCTTAGTGGACCTACGCAATGTGTAGGTCTACTCATGTTTATTAGTGGGATGAGTCTACCAAAAAGTGTCCAATGGCAGTATTGCAATAGATTTTTAGCCTATTTATTTCACAATTTAATTTGTCAGAGGAATAGGAACAATAGCAAATCCGTGGCAGAGTCTGTCAGCAGGCCAAGCTTCCTACAGCCCTAGCCTCACCCATTGTTGCATGGTCATGGTGATGTTATTTTAGTTTGCACTGATCAAGGCACTGTCCATGGTAGGCTACTGAATGTTTGTGGCTGGGGCTAGTAAACTGCTGTTGCAGCCCTCCTGGCAGCTACATGCTTAAATAAAGGATGTTTTTTGGCAATCTACACTGAACAAAAATATAAACGCAACTATTTCAAAATTTTACTGAATTACAGTTCATAGAGGGAAATCAGTCAATTGAAATCTATGGATTTCACATGACTGGGCAGGGTCGCAGCTGTGGGTGGGCCCGGGAGGGCATAGGGCCACCCACTGGGGAGCCAGACCTAACCCTTGCGGAGTCAGGCCCAGCCATTCAGAATGAGGTTTTTCACCACAAAAGGGCTTTATTACAGACAGAAATACTCCCCCCCCTCAATTATCTGGCAACAGCTCTGTTGGACATTCCTGCAACTGAGCAAGAGGTCAAGTACATTAGAGTGTCTGGTTTGAGAAACAGACGCCTCACACGTCTTTAACTGGCAGCTTCATTAAATAGGACCCGCAAAACACGTCAACAGTGAAGAGGCCACTCCGGGTTGCTGGCCTTCTAGGCAGAGTTGCAAAGAAAAAGCCATGTCTCAATAAAAATAAAAGATTAAGATGGGCAAAAGAACACAGAGTTCCTCTGCCCAGTGTCTGTGTTCTTTTGCCCAGCTTAATCTTTTCTTAAAGTGCTTTTCTTTCAGTAAAAAATAACATTTCTAAGTGACCCCAAACTTTTGAATGGTAGTGTACATATGAGATGAGTAATGCAAGATATGTAAACATTATTAAAGTGGCATTATTAAAGTGACTAGTGATCCATTAAATAAAGTGGCCAATGATTTCAAGTCCAGTGTATGTAGGCAGCAGCCTCTCTGTGTTAGTGATGGCTGTTTAACAGTCTGATGGCTTCGAGATAGAAGCTGTTTTTCAGTCTCTCTGTCCAAGCTTTGATGCACCTGTACTGACCTTGACTTGGGTAGTTGTTGTCCTTGATGATCTTTTTGGCCTTGATTAGCGTCGTGGGTGATGGATCTCCTGAAGATAGTGGCATTTAACTACTATGGGTCTGGACAGCTCCCCAATCTTCTGTGCGCATGGTCAAGGGTGGGGGTGTAATCGAGGCCGAGACTTTCCTGTAAAAGTTTAGCTATGGACAGGCTAGGCCGCATTCCGCCTACGGTCTCGAGTCCCTCTCTCATGCCGAAAATGTGACCGTTCCCCCGGCGCTGTCTGTTCTCAAGGTCCTCAACCTTGGAAGTGAGTTTGACGACATCTGATGATAGCCGGGTGACTTGCTATTCCAGTGTCACCACTTATTCGGAATAAATATTTGCACCATCTTTCAGGCTATTCAGACGGATGTCATGTCTCGCTTCCTTAACAGAGTCGATCTTTATGTAGACCTCGGTGGCGAGAATAGCTATTTGTGTGGATATGTCAGTGAATAGTGACTCCACCTTAGTCAGCAGTCTGTTCAGATTTAATGATAGCCGCCATTACCATGTCTAGGTCGGGGGGATCAGAGTCTGTGTCAGGTGAGCCCGAGACTTCAACAGAGACCTGCTCCTTTGTGGCTCGCAGCCGTTGTTTTGATGTCTTCACTATTATTCTACAATGTAGAAAATAGTAAAAATAAAGAAAAACCCTTGAATGAGTAAGTGTGTCCAAACTTTTGACTGGTACTGTATATTTTAGTTCAGTGTAGTTTCAAGCCCAAATAAATGGCCCTAAGATGTGATTAAGACACCAGGGTTCCATTTCCATGCCAGGCTATAGCCTATAGAATAGTGCAATGCCAAGCTATAGTCTATAGAATAATGCAATGCCATTTCAAATTCAAACTAAAGAGGTGACAGTACACACAAAAAAATCTGGGTTTCTTTGAGAAGGGTGATGGTTCAATGTGGAACCATAATGCCTCAAATAACCCTCTGAGCTCTTCAATGGTGCTTTGCAGTTCACCAAAGGGCTTTAAAAAGTTTTTGCGATAATTAAAATGTAGGGTAGGTGGCTCATTAGAATGTTTTGGAGCGTGGTTTACTCATAGCTCATTCCGGTTGATCTAATCTGTTGTGTTATGCCATGACATATTATATATGACTATGACCAGTGAATGGAATTGTGTCAATTGTGAACGGTTGACTAAATCAGTCAGTGGTTCTCAATTACCTCCTGAGGGACCCCCAGCTGTTCCAGAGGTAGCTCACTTCATTCACCTTAACACAATAATACCGCCTATGGAATTTTAACAATATAATATGGCTGTCCAGAATAAAAAACCCTGTATGGTTCTTCAAAGGGATCTACAAAGAACCTTTGAGATTGAGAAAGGTTATTTATAGAACCCTTCTCCATAAAGGTTATATAAAATACCATAAGAAAGGGTTCTGTATATCCCCAAAATGTTTGTAACCATAGTGAAAGCCTGTTTTGGTGCTATATAGAACCTTTTTTAATGTTTTTTTCTAGAACCTTATGAAAGGGTTATTTATAGTAGCACCATACAGTTTCCACTTAGAACCTTGGGAGCATGGTTCTTTATTGAACCTTAAAAAAAGGGTTCTATATACTGTAGCACCCAAAAGAGTTCCGCTATGGTTACAAGAGAAAGAACCCCTATCTGGCACTATTTAAAAGAAAAGAAAATAGTTCCTTTGAAAATAGAATCCACATATTACCAGCCAATTTCTCACCACAAATGAGCATTATTATGCTTGGAGTTGAGAGTGATCGGCCTAGTTGTACTCTATCGGCCTTTGAATAGCAGAAGTCAGTGGTCCGGGAATTTGTATGGGGGGCATATTAATATGCTCTCGTGCGTGAATGATCCTGTTTTCTTCTGCTGATCTGCAGTAACCTCTGATGCACGCGAATAGAGCCACAAGCCCTTATGTGACGCATTGCATTGCATCAAGACATGACAAATGCCCAAGGTAACATAAAGCTGAGCACAATAATAACTAAGAAATTAAATATTATAATATGGTAATGCAATTTACAAACGTAGGCATGCACAATCAAACAATGTTGAATTCTAGATGTTATTTTTAGGAGAGTCATGTCATGGAAAGGTAGGTTAATAGGCTCTTAGGCTTTATTTGGTTCCAGACAAGGGCACATTTGGTAAGCATTCCAGTGCAAAGTTTGTGACTGTTTCTTTTGAAGTCATGAATATAAAATAGAAAACATGATTCGTCAGTCATAGTGCAGGTCTGAGTTCACCAACTCTGTTTAAACCCTGTTCTTCTATGCAGAAGACTGTGTTAGCCTACTAAGCTAAAGGCTACTCATCGCGCAAGCTGAAACACCTGCATTACACTTCACCCCCCGCTTTGACCTCTTGTTCCTTGCAGAGATCCATCCAAGTCAGAACACCAATGTGACCCTGGGTTCGGACAGTGTTAGCCCGCTGAGCTAAGGTGCAAGGGCATTTGCTCTGGGAGTCAACGCAAATCTTCAGGTCTCACTTGAGCAAGATACTCTTTACATGAGCGTGGTTCACTGAACAACCCCTGTTACATATAGACCGAATGGCTACCCCCAAGCCATTAGACTGCTGAGCAATTAATCAAATGGCCACCCAGACTATTTACATTACACTGCTGCTACTTGCTGTTTATTATCTATGCATAGTTACTTTACCCCCATCTACATGTACAAATTACCTCGACTAACCTGTACCCTCGCACAATGACTTGGTACCCCTGAATATAGCCTCGTTACTGTTATTCTACTGTGTTACTTTTTATTACATTTTTTTACTTTTGTTTATTTCGTAAATATTTTCACAACTCTATTTCTTGAACTGCATTGTTGGTTAAGGGCTTGTAAGCATTTTACGGCACACATTTCATTTGATTTGTCTTCATGTCTGTCCCCTTGAGGGAACAACCCCATTAAGATCCTGGGGTTTGTCCAAAGGGGACTCTACCTACTGCACATAACTCATTAAAAGTGACAGACAGCTTGGTGCACTTAACATATCAATTCCTCTCACTTTTAGTGAGTTATGTGCAGTAGGTAGAGCCTACAGAGTCCCTACCTACTGCACATAACTCATTCAAATTGAGAGGCATTGACATGTTAAGTGCACCGAGCTGTCTGTTTGAACTACTGGCACACAGCTCGTACACCCATGCATACCCTACAAGACATGCCACAAGAGGTCTCTTCACAGTCCCCAAGACCAGAACACACTATGGGATGGGCACAGTACTTCATAGAGCCATGAGTACATGGAACTCTATTCCACATCAAGTAACTGATGCAAGCACAAAAATTAAATTAGATTTAAAAAAACAGATAAAATACACCTTATGGAACAGTGGGGACCGTGGAGCTACACAAACATAGGCACAGCCACATGCATACACACACACTTTAACATGCACACTATACACACGTACACTTGGACTTTGTATTGTAGATATGTGGTAATGGTGAAGTAGGGGCCTGAGGGCACACATTGTGTTGTGAAACCTGTGAATGTATTGTAATGTTTTAAAAAATTGTATAAACTGCTTTCATTTGGCTGGACCCCAGGAAGAGTAGTGCTGCCAATGGGGATCTGTAATAAATACACATACTACAGTATCACACTGAATCAATCAATTAACACCAAGTATTCCATCTGCTCAAGCTTAATTAGCATATATGCCAGCTTCAACACTGCTTCATTATCACGCCGTTATCTTCCAATTATCATACAATTATCATGCCATTATCATTGCATAAAGCACAGTGTCTTGGTGTATAGGCCATATTGGCGATCATGTCACGACTTCAAGAATTGCAAGTCAATTACATACATTGATTGGGAGAGTAAATGAGCCTCATTCATTATACATGATCATAGATTGCTGAGAGGCGCAATGTTGGAATAGACAATTATCATGGAGCGGTCCGGTATTTGACACTTTGTCGCAGTGACATGTTTTGATGATAATCCCTCCTAATTTAGCTTCTGTTGTTGGATTTATTTGTGTTCACAGCCACCGAATAATGCAAATCAAAGACCATGTTGTCAAACCCAATCACTTGCATTCATTATTATCTGCTGGAATAATAAGAATAAATAAGATTAGGTCAACGAACGGGCGATTTTTTTTTATACAGACTATGGAGAAAGCAGTGGGTGTGTTGAGAGGGCCACGTAAAGAGTGGACATTACAATGCAATTTGGGCTGCGCGTCATTTGTGGACGTGTGCTGCTGTTGGCGAGTATGTACTGTAAGTGTGTGTATAGTCTTTGTTGCTGAGTCAGGCGAGTCCACTCTCCAGAAGGTCTGTTGCTCTTTTCCAGTCTTACCCCCTTCACCATCCCCCCTCTCTCTCTGTACATTATCTCCCCACTTTTCTTCCTCTGCCCAGGGGACTTTGTTTTATAAGGTGACGTCCATTTTCATTGGATCGAGCCGTGACACGAGCCTCAGGTTCTGCTTTCTCCGCCTAGTTTTTATTTTCATTTTTTTCTTACTGATTTACAAATGGTTTCTTTTTAGCGCATTGGTAGTCCATGTCGCCGGCTAGATCCAAGTGGTGTTTACATTCTTGCAAGCCTGGACGCAGCGTCTCTATGCGGACAGGACATTACCGTAAACTGTAGGAGGTTGTGCTTTATGAATGAACAGCGAGAAGGAAATACAACAATCCAAACGTGATCGCGGTGAGCGAGCCACGGATATGAGGGATTAGCGCCCTTGTACCAGAGACTCATTGCGGAAAAGCCTTTCACTGCGGACTCATGTGAAAACGCATCGGGGGAGAACGTGTTTAAGAGGCATTGACCAGCAGAAAACCGTGGTGACCATGTAAGTTGCTCTCTGTACCTCCCCTTGCATGTATGTGCTTGCACCACACATGTTTCGCCAAAAATAGGTTATAGGATTAGGCAATTGCCTAATGATAATAATAATATTTATAATAATAATAATGTAATTCTCCTCCAATTATTTTCTAATCTAAAAAATTCAGACTGAATATCACCAGTCAAGTGTTATTCGCTCAATGACACAACGTGATGCATTGTCTCCGTGATTGACATGTATAATAAGGGGAAAATGCACTTCTTAATTCCCTCCTTACTTGCATCCCTCACAAGTACAGCATTAGAGACATGTTCACCACACTTTCCCCCTAAATTACATCCCCTCCTTTGCTGCATTCAACAATGTATTTGAGAGACACATCCCATTCACCCCCATGGTGTACCAGGTTCCGACTTTCACTGTGTCCCCCGCTGGTGTGCTTTGCTTACAGGTCCATTCATATTGTTGCGCTGGGGAGCGAGTGCCCCGGGGGAGCGAGGCCTGGGGAAGAGGCCATGGGTCAGGGTCAGCTCCAGGGGGGGTTGCTATGGAGCTACTTGGGCCATGGAGCTGTGGCTGGAGGACCTGATGAGAGCAGTCTGTCCAACTCGGCCTTCATGGAGTACACATCCCGCGTGTTTGGAGACGTCGCTGTGGTGGTGCAGGACTGCCCTAGCTGGGTGTGTGTGTGTGTGTGTGTGTGTGTGTGTGTGTGTGTGTGTGTGTGTGTGTGTGTGTGTGTGTGTGTGCGTGGTGAGTCAGAGGGTTGTTATGTAGGTTTGGCCCTGGAGCTGTTAGGGTGGGTGATTGTGTGGGGGGCTGTGATAGAGTAAAGGGAAGGGGGGCTGGAAAAGGGGGAGTACGAGAAATGGGGTTAAAGAGTGTTACAAGTGAGAGACCAAATTACTTGCACAGTTCTGTAAGGTGATAAGAAATTATTCAGAGTTAAAACAGACAAGTAGGAAGACAATGACATCCTAATAAATGTTGTCCCCTTCAGCGTCGTCCCCTATGGGAGTGTTTTATTTTTTTTGTAAATGAACTCAGTCCGGCATTTAACTTACTCTTGAAAGTTGTAATAGTAGAATGCACAAGGTGGAATTTCGAAATTGGATAGTTGTATCATCAGTTTTTCTCTTGTCATTTTAGTCATTTAGCAGATGCTCTTATCCAGAGCGACTTACATTTAGTGCATTCATCTTAAAATAGCTAGGTGGGACAACCACAAATCCCAGCTAGAATGTGGGGGTAGAGTGAAGTGCAAGTGTTGGTTTAGGAAGAAAAAAATAAGTGGGGGTGGTTGAGGTAAGAAAGGGGATGAATTATTTAAGAAACTCTTTGAAGAGTTAGGGTTTCAGGTGCTTTTGGAAGATGGGAATCTGCTGTCCTAGCTTCATGGGGATGCTGGTTCCACCATGGGGGTGCCAGGATAGAGAAGAGCTTGGACTGGGCTGAGTGGAAGCTGCTCTCCCGTAGGGGTGGGAGGGCCAAGAGACCAGAGGTCGCAGAACGTGTTGCTTGGGTTGGGATATTGAGTTTGAGGGTGTAGGAGCAGTTCCTCTGGCTGCTCCGTAGGCAAACATCATAGTCTTGTATTGGATGTGATCTTCGACTGGTAGCCAGTGGAGTGTGCGGAGGAGCGGGGTGACATGGGAGAACTTGGGAAGGTTGAAAAGCAGGCAGGCTGCTGTGTTCTGGATAAATTGCAGGGGTTTGATGCATAAGCGAGGAGCCCAGCCAACAGTGAGTTGGCAGAAGTCCAGACTGGAGATGACAAGTACCTGGATTAGGACCTGCACCGCTTCCTGTGTGAGGTAGTGTCATATTCTACAGATGTTGTAGAGCATGAACTTGCAGGAGCGAGTCACTGCTTTGATGTTTGCAGAGAATTACAGGGTGTTGTCCAGGGTAACGCCAAGGTTCTTTGCACTCTGGGAGGGCGACACTGGGGAGTTGTCAACCGTGATGGAGAGGTCTTTGAGCGGGCAGGCCTTCCCTGGGAGGAAGAGATGCTTGGTTTTGTGAAGGTTGAGCTTGAGGTGGTGGGCTGACACCCAAGCTGAGATACCTGCCAGGCACGCAGCGATGCATGTTGCCACCCGGGTGTCGGGGGGGGAGTAGTTGAGTGTCATCCGCATAGCAATGATAGGAGAGACCAGGTGAAGATATGACAAAGCCGAGTGACTTGGTGTATAAAAAGAAGAGGGCATAGAACTGAGCCCTGGGGGACACCAGTAATGAGATTACATGGTGCAGACATAGATCCTCTCCACATCACCTGGTAGGAGTGGCCTGCCAGGTAGGATGCAATCGAAGAGTGTGCAGAGCCTGAGACGCCCAGCCCTGAGAGGGTGGATGAGGAGGATCTGATGGTTCATGGTTCTCGAAGGCAGTGGATAGATCTAGAAGGATGAGAACAGAAGAGAGAGAGAGTCAGCTTTGGCAGTGTGGAGAGCCTCCGTGACACAGAATCGACCAGTCTCGGTTGAGTGATCCGTCTTGAAGCCTGACTGGTTAGGTTCAAGAAGATTGTGCCTGACTGGTTAGGTTCAAGAAGATCGTTCTGAGAGAGATAATGAGAGTGTTGATCAGAGACAGCACGCTCAAGTGTTTTGGAAAGAAAAAAAATAAGGGATACAGGATAAAGCATGCCTATCTATATAATGAATAGGAATTGGGTGGGTTGAGATGATTAAATAGAAAAGCACTACACCTCTCTCTATAAGCTTCACTTATTCAAATGTTTTACTTGAACCCTAAATGGTTCTCAAGTAGATTACTAAGAAAAGTTAATCCATTGTTTAAAAATTGCCTTTGCAGATTACCATGTCTCATTTTCTCTCTTTTTCAAACAAGCATTGCAGAGCTGGCAACAATTTCAATTTCATCCCCCTGAAAAGATAGAACAAATATTACAACAAATATTATAGCTGAACTCAAATGTGCTGGTTGATAAAATACCTGTATTTATGAGAAAGATGTTTGAAAAGGTATTTTGTTCATAAATTATATTGTATATTGGAATGGTGGAGTTATGTCCTTCATGGATTTATCAGAATTGTATGGGAAGGGCTGCTCAATCCAAGAGTACAACCAATTGATTACAGCATTACCCCCAAAATGGAGGAGGCAGGAGGAGGTAGGGAACTGGTTTGTCTGCCCAATATAAAGGATCAAAACTGGCGAAGGAATAAAAATTGCATAAATAGGAAAGTATACCAGTTTAATTTGATGACCAGGATGTTGACAACTGTGCAATACAAATTGCAAAGTAGTTGGGAAGAGATTTTTGATGTACCGATTCTATGGTACAGGGTGTATGAGTTGATATATAAAACGACACAAGATTCAAGACTTCGTGCTTTTCAGCTAAAATTATTATGTAGAATTCTTGCCACCAACAAAATGTTGAATATGTGGGGCATAAAATCATCGAAGCTCTGCAGATTTTGTTGTGAGGATACAGAATCAATAGACCATTTACGTTGGTATTGTCCTCAGGTAGCCTGTTTCTGGTCTCAGGTTCAGGAATGGCTGAAAATGCAGAGCATTGATCTAAAATTGACCCTAGAAATAGTACTGTTAGGAGATCTGGAGAGACTGGGTCAGTCAATTACTAATATACTAATACTCTTAGTAAAAGTATTTATCTTCAACAACTCTGTGGATTCTATTCAATTAGATTGAAATTGTACGTTAAACAGCAGAGTTGGAAGATATGTTCCGTAGAAATCCAAAGAGGGTGGCCAGCAGAGATAGGTGGGATGGGCTGTTGGGATGTGGATGGAATTGGAGACAAGTGGGAGTGGAGTTGCTGTGAATGATGGTCAAAGATAAAAGTAAAAAATTATGTCAAAATAAAACATAGTAAAAAGTAAGCTTGAATGACATTGAGGGGCAGTGTTTTTACAGCTAATGCCGGTGTGCCTGAGGCTGATGCCGTGCAGGTGTTTGTACACATGCACATACACACACTCTCATTCAAATACACACATACACGAACACACACACACACATGTAATAGTGCCAGACATGCATTCAAACATATACAGTTGGCATCGCTGTTATGATTTTAGTTGTCCTTGATGTCCTTTGTTTATTTTTATATTTTTGCATTGTTGATTGCTGTTTTTCTTCTGCCATTTTCTTTTTTCTCTTTGGTTAATTTTCTTGGTTGTTGGTGCATTGAGGGGTTCTTGGGGTGGGGAATGGAATTCATTATTTATTTATTTTCTTCTTGGGGGGGACTGTGGGAGGGGTCTCGGATGGTTGAGGGACAGCTATTGGGGAACTGTGGGGGGATCTTGGAGGGTTTGGGTTCAAGTTTTGTGGCCTGGTGGGATAACTGTCAATGTGCCCTTGAGCAGGGCATTGACCCTGGATACTTCTGTGTGTCACTCTAAATGGGAGTCTGTTGGATGACTGGTGTGGTGTAGTTGTTGAGCGGCTTCACTGCAAGTATATTGTATGTTTCGGATATTCAATAAAATAAAGTAAAAACATAAATAAGGGATACAGGTCTATAGTTTCTGACGTCAGATGAGTCGAGTGTTGGTTCCTTGAAGAGGAGAGAGACATGGTCCATTTTGAAATGAGAAGGGATGCAGCCAGTGGTCAGGGATGAGTTGATGAGGGAAATGAGAAGATCTCCAGAGATGGTTTGGAGAATGGAGGAGGGGATGGGGTCAATCTGGCAGGTAGTTGGGCGGCCAGACCTCACTAGTCATAGGATTTTGTCTGGAGAGAGAGGGCAGAAAGAAGTCAAGGCGTACGGTAGTTCTGTGTCAGTGGGACTAGTGGACTCAATAGGCTGAGTGAATGAGGAGCAGATGTCGTCAACCTTTTTTTCAAAGTGGTTGATAAAGTCGTCCTCAAAGAGGGAGGAAGGGGGGGTGGAGGATTTAGAAGGGTTGAGAAGGTGGAAAATAGTTTCCTAGGGTTAGAGGAAGAACCTTGACATTTAGAGTGATAGAAAGTGGCTTTAGCAGCAGATACAGAGGAAGAGAAGGTAGAGAGGAGGAAGTGAAAAGATGATAGGTCCTCCGGAAGTTTAGTTTACCTCCATTTTCGCTCAGATGCCCGCAGCCTTGTTCTGTAAGTTCGCAATGAGTCACTCAGCCATGGAGCAGGAGGGGAGGGCCGAGCCGGCCTTGAGGAAAGGGGGCAGTGCGAGTCACTCATAGGATGCAGAAAGGGAGGAGAGTAGGGTTGAGGAGACAGAATCCGGAGGAGGGAGAAGGATTTAGCAGAAGGGAGAGATGATAGGATAGAAGAGTAGAGAGTAGTGGGAGATAGAGAGCGAAGATTACGACGGCACATGACCATCTGGGTAGGGGCTGAGTGGCTAGGGTTGGAGAAAGGGAGACAGAAATGGAAAGAAAGTAGTGATCAGAGACCTGGAAGGGGGTTGCAGTGACATTAGTAGGAGAACAGACTCTAGTAAAGATGAGGTCAAGTGTATTGCCTGCCTTGTGAATAGGAGGGGACTGGGAAAGGGTGAGGTCAAAAGAGGTAAGGAGGGGAATAGAGAGTGGTGAGCCATCGTCAGGAAATTAGCTTATCAAGGTGTCAAGCTCATTGAGGGACTCTCCAAGGGCACCTGGTGGGCGATAGATGATAGCAATGTTATGCTTGAGTAGACAAGTGACAGTATGGAATTCAAATGAGTAGATTGACAGGTAAAAGAGGAAGAAAAGACAAAATCTCCACTTAGGACAAATTAGTAGCCCTGTGCCACCACCACGACGACCAGATGCTCTTGGTCTATGAGAGAAAACGCAGTCAGATGAAGAGAGAGCAGCTGGAGTAGCATTGTTCTCTGGGGTGATCTGTCAGGGCAGAAGAGTCAAGGGACTGGGTAGCATAGGCTGAGATGAACTCTGTGTTCTTGACTTCAGATCAGCAGTTCCAAATACGTCCAGAGACCTGGAATTTCACATGGGTTGTGCGCATAGGATACAGTAAATGACACTGAACAAAAATATAAACGCACCATGTAAAAAAGTGTTGGTCCCATGTTTCATGAGGTGAAATAAAAGACCCCAGAAATGTCCCATATGCACAAAAAGCTTATTTCTCTCATAGGTTGTGCATACATTTGTTTACATCCTTGTTAGTGAGCATTTCTCCTTTGCCAAGATAATCTATCCACCTGACAGGTGTGGCATATCAAGAAGCTGATTAAACAGAATGATCATTACACAGGTGCACAAAATGTGCAGTTTTGTCACACAACACAATGCCACAGATGTTTTGATGGAGTGTGCAATTGGCATGCTGACTGCAGGAATGTCCACCAGAGCTGTTGACAGAGAAATTAATGTCATTTTCTCTACCATAAGCCGCCTCCAACGTTGTTTTAGAGAATTTGTCAGTACATCCAACTCGGCTCACAACCGCAGACCACGTGTATGGCGTTGTGTGGGGGTGAGCGGTGTGCTGATGTCAACGCTGTGAACAGAGTGCCCCATGGTGGCGGTGGGGTTATCTAAGGACAACGAACACAATTGCATTTTATCGATGGCAATTTGAATGCACAGAAATACCGTGATGTGATCCTGAGCGCCATATTATTAGTTTAGGTCCTAATGAATTGATTTCAATTGACTGATTTCCTCATATGAACTGTATTTCAGTAAAGTTGTTGCATGTTGCATTTATATATTTTTTCAGTATTAAAGGGTTGCAGCCAAGGGCTGGGGAGTGTCTGTATAGCCTGCAGGGAGAGGAGCAAACAGGGTATAGAGAAAACACATACAGTTGACAATCATCAGAAAATACACTATATATAGAAAAGTATTTGGACACCCTTCAAATTAGTGGATTCAACTATTTCAGCCACAAACAATGCTGATGGGTATAAAGTTGAGCACACAGCAATGCAATCTCAATAGACAAACATTGGCAGCAGAGAGGTTGTTACTGACAATGGCATTTTATATTTTCAGTGGTATTGTTAACAAACACGCCACCATAAAGAAAATGAGAATTAAAAACTAGTTCAACTGTGATTTTGCAGAGTTCTCCACTTCAAGAATTGCATTTGGTGAAAGGTTTGGTGCATGCATACTCAGGCTGACTGACTTTCCTTCAGGCAAATTAGAAATAAGTGCACTCAGGCTATTTCCGAAGGCCAAAGTTAGTTACTTGAAGGAGCAGTTCTCTCTCTGTGATTCTAACCCCAAGAAGTTCTGGAAAACAGTTAATGACCTGGATAATAAACCCTTCTCCTCACAGCTGCCCATGTCCCTTAATGTTGATGTGGTTGTTACTGTTCCAACATCTAGTGGAAAGCCTTCCCAGAAGAGTGGAGGCTGTTATAGCAGCAACGGGGGGACCAAATCCATATTAAGGCCCATGATTTTGGAAGGAGATGTTCGACGAGCAGGTGTCCACATACTTTTTGTCATGTAGTGTAACTAGGTAGTAGGCAAGATAAGTGAGAGAGTGGTGTGGAGCCTTCCTCTCTTTCCTTCCATGAATAACTTCACAGCGCAGTCTTTGTTTTTCAGACGGTCTTAGTATTTCCGATGAGACCGCCACTTACAGCTGCTGCTGAGCAACCAGGGGAGGCTGAAGTACTAACACTAATTGCTAATTATCTAGCAGAGGTGAAGAGCAAAGCTCCCAGTATTAATTGATGATTGCCTAGGAGAGGAGAAACCACTCCCCCTCCAATACAGCAACTGATTACCAAGACAAGTCACAAATTGCCTTGCACCTTATTCCTGGTTGATGTTATGAGCGGTCAGCAGTTCACACACCAAGTAGGCTACTGTGAAGTCAGGCAGCACTTAAAGTAGTTGGCCCTTGCAAACAAAAAGACAGTACTAAACAACAACAGATAAAGAAAAAAATATACTTATCACTCCTGGAGATGTATCCTAGAGATATCAGGAGTCCTCTAGCTATAGAATGAAGCACCTTAGGGAGCTATTTATAACTTGTCAAAAATGTCCAGATCAACTAGGCATTGTCAGCTATGTTTTGTAGCTATGTTTTTTAGCCCATATATTTTGTAGTAATGTTCAAGTCACTCAAATATCACATGAGTACACATCAGACATGGTAAAATGTATAGAATTGCAAGAAAATGTTTTAAAACTGCAACATTTTCTCTGCATCCCATGACAAAATATGTAGAATGGCTGGAAATAGGCAGAGCTTTGTCTTCTCCACAACGGTGGCTAATCTTTTCCCTTTCAGGATAGATTTGATTAGTGGAGACAGATGGAGGTTATCAGGGGCCGGGCCAAGCCAGTCCAATAAGCAGGCAGGGAAGAAAGGCCTTGGTTTTATCACAAGACCATTGTCATCATAAAGGAGTTAGTGAGTCACTCTGCCAGCCACTGTTGATGTTTGTTTACCCGGCTGGCTTGATTGTGACGCGTGCTCTTGAGATGTAACCACATTTTGAATTCCAAAACCGTTTTTAGCAGAGGCAGCGGAACAAATCTAACCACTTCTTCTCTGAGGGCTTAGATGAGATAGCATGTAATTAAGCATACCACAGCTATTGTTACTATTTTCAATCTTTTTCCGGTATGAAACCTTTGGGGCCTGTTTGGTTTAGGCCAGACCTGGGTTCAAATTCTATTTGAAATCTCTTAAATATGTGGGCGTTGGCTTTAGCCTGCCTGGAGTATCAGATGGGTGGGGTATAACTTTTTGAGGCCACACTATTGGTTCCTTTAAGACAGGCAAGCTGAATCAAGCACAACTAAGGAAATTGAAATTATTTCCAAAATATTTGAACCCAGGTCTGATGGAGACTGATTGCAAGTCTCAATTTGCATTTCTTTTTAGTCCAGGGTGAGGCTTAATCTGGGTCCGGGAAATGGCCCCTATAATGTTCATGCATTACTAATGAGATTGGTGTGTGTGTGGACAGGATCTGTTGGACAGTGACTGGGCCGGCGTGCGGAGTGTTCTAGAACAGGCTGACATCCTGGTTATCAAGTACTCGGTCAACGACAAGCTGGCCTTCCAGCAAGTGCGCAACGGATACGCCCCTAGACTTCGCCCCCTCCTACACCACTGGGGCATGCCTGTTATTCTGGTTGCTGTGGGCGCCCGCCTAAACGGTGAGATAACATTGGTCTATCCTCGACCACAACACCATTTTGTCCTGTTGTGTTCTTGTGCTATATTTTGTGTTGCCGTGTACCAGTGACGGTCAGTGCCGTTTCAGATGAGGGAGGATTTTTTTTTTTATGATCATGGCCTTATGTCTATTACAGCATATTTGATGACTGTCATTCATATTCCATTCACCCAGTTAAATGTAACAGCGATAGGTTTAGGCTACTACACTACATCAAATATTCCCTATACCCATCATGAGGTTGCTACAACCTAGCCTATTAATGAAAGTTTTCAACGTAGTTGCACACAGGTTGAGAGACACATTTGAGGTGACAAACAGTGAAACATGGACAGACAGTGACATTCAATACTGCCTTGCACAGTCTTGCCTTCATCTAGCTAATCTAGGGTGTAATCATTAGCCCTACAGTTGCAAACAAGAGTTTCTATTGGAGAAATTCAGGTATGTTTATCCCCGTTTTGTGCCGTTTGCTTCTGTTGAAGAAACGTTTTTCAACAGAATTGGCGGAATGAATACACCCCTGATCACACGCACACACAGTTCAGTTTCATAGAATCCACATTCTATCCATTCTTGCATCTACATTATGCACTCTCCTCCTTTCACCTCTCTCCATCGCCTGTGGACTTCAATGCACAACACATCAGCTTTATGGGACCAGGCGAAAAAAACCTTTCCAAGCAAAACATGCTACACACAGCCTAAATCAAATGAAATGTATTTAGATAGCCCTTTGTACATCAGCTGATATTTCAAAGTGCTGTACAGAAACCCAGCCAAAAAACTCAAGCAGCAAGCAATGCAGGTGTTGAAGCACGTTGGCTAGGAAAAACTCCCGAGAAAGGCCAAAACCTAGGAAGAAACCTAGAGAGGAACCAGGCTATGAGGGGTGGCCAGTCCTCTTCTGGCTGTGCCGGGTGGAGATTATAACAGAACATGGCCAAGATGTTCAAATGTTCATAAATGACCAGCATGGTCAAATAATAGGTCTGGGACAGGTAGCACGTCCGGTGAACAGGTCAGGATTCCATAGCTGCAGGCAGAACAGTTGAAACTGGAGCAGCAGCACGGCCAAGTGGACTGGGGACAGCAAGGAGTAATCATGCCAGGTAGTCCTGAGGCATGGTCCTAGGGCTCAGGTCCTCCGAGAGAGAGAAAGAAAGAGAGAATTAGAGAGAGCATACTTAAATTCACACAGGACACCAGATAAGACAGGAGAAGAACTCCAGATATAACAAACTGAACCTAGACCCCCGACACAAACTACTGCAGCATAAATACTGGAGGCTGAGACAGGAGGGGTCAGGAGACACTGTGGCCCCATCCGATGATACCCCCGGACAGGGCCAAACAGGAAGGATATAACCCCACCCACTTTGCCAAAGCACAGCCCCCACACCACTAGAGGGATATCTTCAACCACCAACTTACCATCCTGAGACAAGGCCGAGTATAGCCCACAAAGATCTCCGCCACGGCACACCCCAAGGGGGGGCGCCAACCCAGACAGGAAGATCACGTCAGTGACTCAACCCACTCAAGTGACGCACCCCTCCTAGGGACGGCATGAAAGAGCACCAGTAAGTCAGTGACTCAGCCCCTGTAATAGGGTTAGAGGCAGAGAATCCCAGTGGAGAGAGGGGAACCGGCCAGGCAGAGACAGCAATGGTGGTTCGTTGCTCTAGAGCCTTTCCGTTCACCTTCACACTCCTGGACTAGACTACATGCAATCATATGACCCACTGAAGAGATGAGTCTTCAGTAAAGACTTAAAGGTTGAGACCGAGTTTGCGTCTCTCACATGGGTAGGCAGACCATTCCATAAAAATGGAGCTCTATAGGAGAAAGTCCTGCCTCCAGCTGTTTGCTTAGAAATTCTAGGGACACTTAGGAGGCCTGCATCTTGTGACCGTAGCGTACGTGTAGGTATGTACAGCAAGACCAAATCAGAGAGATGGGTAGGAGCAAGCCCATGTAATGATTTGTAGGTTAGCAGTAAAAACTTGAAATCAGCCCTTGCCTTGACAGGAAGCCAGTGTAGGGAGGCTAGCACTGGAGTAATATGATCAATTTATTTTGGGCTCTAGTCAGGATTCTAGCAGTCGTATTTAGCACTAACTGAAGTTTATTTAGTGCTTTATCCGAGTAGCCGGAAAGTAGAGTATTGCAGTAGTCTAACCTAGAAGTAACAAAAGCATGGATTAATTTTTCTGCATAATTTTTGGACAGAACGTTTCTGATTTTTGCAATGTTACGTAGATGGAAAAAAGCTGTCCTTGAAACAGTCTTGATATGTTCGTCAAAAGAGAGATCAGAGTAACGCCGAGGTCCTTCACAGTTTTATATAAGACGACTGTACAACCATTAAGATTAATTGTCAGATTCAACAGAAGATCTCTTTGTTTCTTGGGACCTAGAACAAGCATCTCTGTTTTGTCCGAGTTTAGAAATAGGAAGTTTGTAGCCACCCACGGTTAAAGGTTAAATTGAATTCCTCAGTTAGGTGGTAACTGATTTTTGTCCTCTGACGTCCTTGGGTAGGCAGAGGGAGTCTGGAAGGGCATCAAGGAATCTTTGTGTTGTCTGAATTTATAGCATGACTTTTGAGGCTCCTTGATTGGGGTCTGAGCAGATTATTTGTTGCAATTGCAAACTTAATAAAATGTTGGTCCGATAGTCCAGAATTATGAGGAAAAACATTAAGATCCACAACATTTATTTCATGGGACAAATCTAGGTCCAGAGTATGACTGTGACAGTGAGTAGGTCCAGAGATGTTGGACAAACCCACCTAGTTGATAATGGCTCCGTAAGCCTTTTAGAGTGGGTCTGTGGATTTTTCCATGTGAATATTAAAGTCACCAAAAATGTGAATATTATCTGCTATGACTACAAGGTCTGATAGGAATTCAGGGAACTCAATGAGGAAAGCTGTATATGGTCCAAGGAGGCCTGTAAACAGTAGCTATAAAAAAGTGATTGAGTAGGCTGCATAGATTTCATGACTAGAAGCTCAAAAGACGAAAACGCAATTTTTTTTTTGTAAATTGAAATTTGCTATAGTAAATGTTAGCAACACCGCCGCCTTTGCGGGATGCACGGGGGATATGGTCACTAGTGTAACCAGGAGGTGAGGCCTCATTTAACACAGTAAATTAATCAGGCTTAAGCCATGTTTCAGTCAGGCCAATCACATCAAGATTATGACCAGTGATTAGTTCATTGTCTATAATTGCCTTTGAAGTAAGGGATCTAACATTAAGTAGCCCTATTTTGAGATGTGAGGTATCACGATCTCTTTCAATAATGACAGGAATGGAGGAGGTCTTTATCCTAGTGAGATTGCTAAGGCGAACACCGCCATGTTTAGTTTTGCCCAACCCAGGTCGAGGCACAGACACGGTCTCAATGGGGATAGTTGAGCTGACTACACTGACTATGCTAGTGGCAGACTCCACTTAGCTGGCAGGCTGGCTAACAACCTGCTGCATGGCCTGCACCCTATTTCATTGTGGAGCTAGCGGAGTTAGAGCCCTGTCTATGTTGGTAGATAAGATGAGAGCACCCCTCCAGCTAGGATGGAATCCATCACTCCTCAGCAGGCCAGGCTTGGTCCTGTTTGTGGGTGAGTCCCAGAAAGAGGGCCAATTATCTACAAATTCTATCTTTTGGGAGGGGCAGAAAACAGTTTTCAACCAGCGATTGAGTTGTGAGACTCTGCTGCTCCCCCTAACTGGGAGGGGTCCAGAGACAATTACTCGATGCCGACACATCTTTCTAGCTGATTTACACGCTGAAGCTATGAGGCACTTGGTGACCTCTGACTGTTTCATCCTAACATCGTTGGTGCCGACGTGGATAACAAGATCTCTATACTCGACAGTTTTAGCTTTAGACAGCACCATCTTCAGATTAGCTTTAACGTCGGTAGCCCTGCCCCCTGGTAAACAGTATGATCGCTGGATGATTCGTTTTAAGTCTAATACTGCGGGTAATGGAGTTGCCAATGACTACTGTTTTCAATTTGTCAGAGCTAATGGTGGGAAGCTTCGGCGTCTCAGACCCCGTAATGGGAGGAGTAGAGACAAGAGAAGGCTCGGCCTCAGACTCGCTGCTTAATGGGGAAAACCAGTTGAAAGTTTCTGTCGGCCGAATGAGCGACACCGGTTGAGCGTTCCTACAGCTTTTCTCTCCAGAAACCATGAGAAAGTTGTCCGGCTGTGGGGACCGTGCGATGGGAGTTATACTAGCGTTACTATCTGTACTTACTGGTGGCACAGACGCTGTTTCATCCTTTCCTACACTGAAATGACCCTTGCCTAACGATTGCGTCTGAAGCTGGGCTTGCAACACAGCTATCTTCGCCGTAAGGCGATCGTTCTCCTGTATATTATGAGTACAGCGACTGCAATTAGAAGGCATCATGTTAATGTTACTACTGAGCTTCGGCTGTTGGAGGTCCTGACGAACCACATCCAGATAAAGCGTCCGGAGTGAAAACGTTGAATGACAAAAAGTTGAGTGAGGGAAAAACCCAAAATATAAATGGTAATTAAAAAGTAAAAACCGTAAAGTTGTCAGGTAGCAAAGTAAGGTTGGCAACAAAACGCACAGCAACACGTAAACAAGTCTGCAAGTTGTCGTTGTCACCATATTAGCTAAAGTAACGTCATATTTTTATTTATTTTTTATTTCACCTTTATTTTACCAGGTAGGCTAGTTGAGAACAAGTTCTCATTTGCAACTGCGACCTGGCCAAGATAAAGCAAAGCAGTGTGAACAGACAACACAGAGTTACACATGGAGTAAATAATAAACAAGTCAATAACACAGTAGAAAAAAAGAGTCTATATACATTGTGTGCAAAAGGCATGAGGAGGTAGGCAAATAATTACAATTTTGCAGATTAACACTGGAGTGATAACTGATCAGATGGTCATGTACAGGTAGCGATATTGGTGTGCAAAAGAGCAGAAAAGTAAATAAATAAAAACAGTATGGGGATGAGGTAGGTAAAATTGGGTGGGCTATTTACCGATAAGACTATGTACAGCTGCAGCAATCGGTTAGCTGCTCAGATAGCAGATGTTTGAAGTTGGTGAGGGAGATAAAAGTCTCCAACTTCAGCGATTTTTGCAATTTGTTCCAGTCACAGGCAGCAGAGAACTGGAACGAAAGGCGGCCAAATGAGGTGTTGGCTTTAGGGATGATCAGTGAGATACACCTGCTGGAGCGCGTGCTACGGGTGGGTGTTGCCATCGTGACCAGTGAACTGAGATAAGGTGGAGCTGTACCTAGCATGGACTTGTAGATGACCTGGAACCAGTGGGTCTGGCGACGAATATGTAGCGAGGGCCAGAGCATACAAGTCGCAGTGGTGGGTGGTATAAGGTGCTTTAGTGACAAAACGGATGGCACTGTGATAAACTGCATCCAGTTTGCTGAGTAGAGTGTTGGAAGCTATTTTGTAGATGACGTCGCCAAAGTCAAGGATTGGTAGGATAGTCAGTTTTACTGGGGTAAGTTTGGCAGCGTGAGTGAAGGAGGCTTTGTTGCGGAATAGAAAGCCGACTCTAGATTTGATTTTCGATTGGAGATGTTTGATATGAGTCTGGAAGGAGAGTTTACAGTCTAACCAGACACCTAGGTACTTATAGATGTCCACATATTCAAGGTCGGAACCATCCAGGGTGGTGATACTAGTCAGGCGTGCGGGTGCAGGCAGCGAACGGTTGAAAAGCATGCATTTGGTTTTTACTAGCGTTTAAGAGCAGTTGGAGGCCACGGAAGGAGTGTTGTATGGCATTGAAGCTTGTTTGGAGGTTAGATAGCACAGTGTCCAAGGACAAGCCGGAAGTATATAGAATGGTGTCGTCTGCGTAGAGGTGGATCAGGGAATCGCCTGCAGCAAGAGCAACATCATTGATATATACAGAGAAAAGAGTCGGCCCGAGAATTGAACCCTGTGGCACCCCCATAGAGACTGCCAGAGGACCGGACAGCATGCCCTCCGATTTGACACACTGCACTCTGTCTGCAAAGTAGTTGGTGAACCAGGCAAGGCAGTCATCAGAAAAACCAAGGCTACTGAGTCTGCCGATAAGAATATGGTGACAGAGTCGAAAGCCTTGGGAAGGTCGATGAAGACGGCTGCACAGTACTGTCTTTTATCGATGGCCGTTATATGATATCGTTTAGTACCTTGAGCGTGGCTGAGGTGCACCCGTGACCGGCTCGGAAACCAGATTGCACAGCGGAGAAGGTACGGTGTGATTTGAGATGGTCAGTGACCTGTTTGTTGACTTGGCTTTCGAAGATCTTAGATAGGCAGGGCAGGATGGATATAGGTCTGTAACAGTTTGGGTCCAGGGTGTCTCCCCCTTTGAAGAGGGGGATGACTGCGGCAGCTTTCCAATCCTTGGGGATCTCAGACGATATGAAAGAGAGGTTGAACAGGCTGGTAATAGGGGTCAGCTAGGCTAATAGAACTAACGCGTTCGTGAACTCACTACAATCATGCAGTAACGTTACAGTGTACAGTCAGCAAGCAGTTACACCGGTAGGCCCCGGTGGCAATAAATTAGTTAAACCAAAAGCTTACCTTGACTTGGAACAGTTCCAGTGTTGTATTGGATAGTCATAGCCAGCTAGCTAACATAGCATCCCTCTGTTTGAGCAGGGTGTTTTTGTAGGCTAAACTAGCTAGCTGCATTAGAGGAGTTAGAGCCCTGTCTATGTTGGTAGATAAGATGAGAGCACCCCTCCAGCTAGGATGGAGTCCGTCACTCCTCAGCAGGCCAGGTTTGGTCCTGTTTGTGGGTGAGTCCCAGAAAGAGGGTCAATTATCTACAAATTCTATCTTTTGGGAGTGAAACTGAAAAAAATTACATACTCTCTCTCTTGCTTCTCCTTCATTTAGGAATAAATTTATGTTAAAAACGGCACAACTATTTTCTTTCTCTCCACTTGAGTCAACTACTCACCACATTTAATGCACTGCAGTGCTAGTTGGCTGTAGTTTATGCTTTCAGTACAAGATTAATTCCCTGATCCTTTGATTGGGTGGACAACATGTCAGTTCATGCTGCAAGAGCTCTGATAGGTTGGAGGACATCCTCCGGAAGTTATCATAATTACAGTGTAAGTCCATGGCAGGGTGTGAGAACCGTGAGCCTCCTAGGTTTTGTATTGAAGTCAATGTACTCAGAGGAGGACAGAAGCCTCTGTCCTCCGGGTACACCATAGCGCTACCCTGTAGAGGGCTGTTGAGGCTACTGCAGACCTTATTTGGAAAATAGTGTGTTTTAATCTATTATTTGGTGACGTATTTAGTATAGTTTTATCTAAAAAGTTTTAAAATGTTTATTTTTATTAAATTCACTGAGGAGGATGGTCCTCCCCTTCCTCATCTGAGGATCCTCCACTGCCATGTACTTACCACATGCCAGGTTGCCATTGTCTTTATTAACCTGCCTGGTTAAATAAAGATGACATTTTGTATAATGAGTCAAGTGGGGAAGTTTTGTTCAGCAGTCTTACTATCCATTGCAGTCAATGGTTCCCTCACAGCACTTTTAGAAACACGACATTGACTGGATATGAGGCCTCTCACACCAGTCATAATAGGTTATTGCTTCCAACCATGTTAATGCCATCTGACATAACTCTGTTACGATGCAATAAACTGAAACAAAACTAATATCATCCAAAAATATAATCTATAGCATTTTGTGTCTTTTGAAAATATGGCTACATTACAAACTGTAGGAGCAGAGGAAATGGCTGAAGGAGTGGATTTGTCTTTTCAGTTAAGAGGATGATTCTCATTTTATGATTAAATCTCAAACAGGCCCCAGGCTTTTGCATCTAAGTAATGTGTCTTCGTGGTTTAAACAACAAACAAACCAAGCATAATCTGGTGCAAGAAAGAAGTCCAAACCCTGACACACACACCCACACACACATTGAGTGGTACAGTGACACCTGGTATTACCCAGGTCAGTGGTGTTAAACTAGCAACGTATTAACCATCATGCCCACTGTAATGTCTATGCTTCTGTATCCCCACCTTTTTTATTTCAGTGGTGTAAACGAATACACCACATTCATGATGGGTTATTTTTAGCTTGGTGAGATGCTTTAAGATCTTGCCAGAGCTTCATTGCAAGATGATAATAGTATTTGATAACTCTTTGGTGGTGAGAGAGGGGTCTTGTGGGTTGGTGGTGGATCTGACACCCTGTTTTTGTATTGTTTTGTCGCTGCTTTATTGTCTGTGCTAAAGCTATCCCCAAATGAATGTGGCGGATGACAGCTACGTGCAGTTGTTTCCTGTTGCCTTGGTTAGGTGACTTAGGGCAAAATCATTGCAGCACACACACACACATGCACGCACACACACACACATGCACACACGCGCACACACACACACACACACACTCACACACACACACACACACACACACACACACACACACACACACACACACACACACACACACACACACACACACACACACACACACACACACACACAAACGCACAACAGACAGTGTCTACCTTTCACTCTATGCCTGCAGTTTTATTAGCAGAGTGATTTATTCCTTGCATTTGGCACTGAGCAGACCGCCCCACTATGTCTCGCTCTCTGGCTCCTTCACAACGTCTTTTTACTTCTCCCTACATTTCCCTCTTAAATTTAATCCAGAGTCCACAGACGCAGAGATGCGATAATCCGGTTTCCCATTGTGACATAGCTGCGTGGCTCTGAGTCCACCATCCGCAAGGGACTCAAAAGCCCAAAACGCACACCTCCCCAAAAATCCCAACCAACGCGGCTCTGCGTACGTGTCCTCTATTAATTTGAATGGGGTGACTGTTGGAGAAATTGCTACACCCCACTGAGAATTTGAAAAGTATGAACGGTCCAATATTCTAGAACACTGCTGTGCTTACAAGTACACATTTAGGATGCTGATAGATGTGTAATTTCTTTCTTTATATTCTCACTCTCTGACTTTGTCTCTCTGCATGTAGGCTGAATTATGCATATGCAGGGTATGCCTATGCATGCATTGTAAATCCATCTGAATGTAAGTATGTGCTTATATCTATGATGGATAAAATATAATCGTGAGATTTTCTGCTGGAAGTTTTGTGGGTGGTACCGTGTTTTTGAGCACTGAGTGTGTGTACATCACAGTTAATTGGGGAGGACGGGCTTGTGGTAATGGCTGGAGCGGAATTTGTGAAATGGTATCAAATGTCATGTAACACATAGTTTCCATGTGTTTGATGTCATTCCATTTACTTTGTTCTGGCCATTATTATGAGCTGTTCTCCCCTCAGCAGCCTCATGTGGTGGACATTTAGAGGAGGTACATTTCATCCTGTCTCACTCACCTCTCCTGTCCTCTCACCGTCTAGATGAGGGGCCCCCCTGCACATGCCCCCTTTGTGCATCAGACTGGAGCAGCTGTGTCCCACACAGCGAGGGCCTGCAGCTCTCTAGGGACCTGGGGGCCACTTATCTGGAGCTACCCTCCCTCAATCATGTCTTTGTGAGCCGCTACTTTGGCAGCGTGGTGAGTGTCGGCATCTGCCAGTTATGAAATGATCATTGTTTGATGGTGTGATTTATGACTGGTGTGTGATCAATGTTATCATTCATCATTGATGATGTAGAGCAGGGCATATGTAGGGCATAGCAGGGCATATGTAGAACATATGATCTTCAGTATAGAATGCAATTAGCTGTGTTTGCTAGGGGTCGGGAAACAGTGTCACACCACTCCGGCCCCCGAGGACTGAATTTGCTCATCCCTGATGTAGATGGCAGAGTATTATGTTAATGGCCATAGTGGAGATAAGAATGGGACTGGATGCAGTGTGATTATAAAATTAATTGTGTCACAATTTTATTTTGGTGTGTATGTTTATGCTAACTCGGGTGTGTTTGTATATGTATTCAGCTGGAGTACTTCATGATTCAATGTTTGAAGCAGAAGGCCAACGACCGTCCAGAAAAGAGGCGTGGCAACAAGCTGAATGAGCCCCGCCCCCCTCACCTGGAACAACCAGGTGAGAGAGAGTCTGTAATACTAGAATAGAGCACCTTTAAATCAGTTCTATGCGTATATTATATCAACTTTACTTGTTATGTTCCTCAGGGTTTAATTCTCAACCCTTTCTATTATATCAACTTTACTTGTTATGTTCCTCAGGGTATAATTCTCAACCCTTTCTATTATATCAACTTTACTTGTTATGTTCCTCAGGGTATAATTCTCAACCCTTTCTATTATATCAACTTTACTTGTTATGTTCCTCAAGGTTTAATTCTCGACCCGTTCTTGTTCTCCCTGCACATGCTACTGTTGTTATAAACATGCTACTAGATGTTTTGAATTATACATCTATTTTTTCTTCTGATATTCACCCGACTGTATGTGACTACATTGTAACCAATCACTTACACAGTTGGGTGTTTTAACCCAATGTATAGTAGACACAGAATAGTCAAATTACAACATTTCTACAGCTGGACCTAATACATACCTTACTTTTGGGGGATTTATTTTGCATAGATTCAAGGTCTGTGAGATCTGAGATGAGAATATCAGGACTATTTTAGCTCATGAGATTAATTAGGAATTATGAAAAGAGAGTAATTGCGCATATCCAAACATGCCAGAGGAGCTGAATAAATAATTGGGGAGTTTCCTGCCCAAATGGGATCTTCGACTGAAGGTTAGTGAAAATACATCATTATACAGGTGACCTGACGAAGATCATATCATGTTGGTTGAAACTTTGTCGCTGTATCTTAAGCTTCAGTAGATGATCACATTTTGGTTATAGCAAACTGAGTGTACATTTGCTTCCTTTTCTCAATATAGAACACACATTTTCACTGCTTTATCAAAGTTTAGAATGATCTGTTAGTCAGCCCCTCACCTTATAGTGTTCATGCTTTGTTTGTTTATTCCTGTGAATGTGTAGTACACATACTACACCTATTTGTGTTCATGTACAGAGCACACGGCTAAGCTACAGTAAACATACTAAATATAGCAGCCTTGCCATTTAGCCACTATGTCTGATGAACTTTGACTTGGTGATTGACAGCGAAGGGCAGCACTGCCAAAGTAGGTGGGTGGATGGGTCGGCTTGCCTGGGGCCCGTCCAACTCTACTTAACTCTCTCTCGCTCTGTCGTGCAACATCCATTAAATATGAAGTGCATTGATTCCTGGAGAAGCTTTCCTGTAAACCAGGCCAAAACTGAGTGGCATGAAAAAAGTGATGAGGTGCACAGGGGTGCAGCGTGGATTAAGCATAAATAATATTATAAGGACATTGATTTACCTTAACACTGTCTCTGTTTACCTTCCACCTAATACTCTGCTTTTCCTTCATCCCCTCGACCAACTCTCTAATCTCTCTCTTTCTCTCCCTCTCTCCATCCTTCCATCCAGCACGTCTTCCCCCCATACGAGTAGAGGAGTCCAGCTTCTCTCAGGACCTACAGTGGCTGTTGGAGCGCGGCGTCCAGTTTGCCGATGTAGCCTTCTATGCTGGGGACTCTGGGAAGGAGCTGGGCTGGGGGCATGCCGCCGTCCTCTGTGCTGTCAGCCCCTACTTCAGACAGCTGTTGCTGGGGCCCAAGGCCAGGGAGAGGCCCATCTCGCGTTGCGCTTGCCGGGGGGACGGCCGGGGAGACGGGGGACCCCCATCACTGCTCTCCACCTGGGATGGGGGTCTGGGCAAAGAGGATGGGTTGCGGCCTGATGGGCATCTGGCTGGACGGCTATCACGCCTGGTGGTAAAGGACCCGCTGCTGTGCCTGTGCCTGTGGGAGACGCTCATGTTCCTCTACCGAGGTAAACTACTGGTTCAAGTGCTGTTCGCTATAAGCACGTGGAGCAGAGATAGAGAGCGAGGCTGTAGCTAAGTGAGATAATGTTGTCTTCTTTTATAATGGATAATTTACCATCACTGTATGAAATCTACTGCTACGACTATCTGCAGTCTCCATTCTGTGTGTTTCTAATCTAATTGTATTTGTCACGTGCCGAATACAACAAGTGTATACTTTCCCAACAATGCAGTTAGAAATAAAATGATCAAATAGATAAAAAGAAAATAACAAAATACACAATAAAATAACAATAACGAGGCTATATACAGGCTGTATACAAGGAGCACTGGTACCGAGTCAGTGTACTTGGGTACAAGGTAGTTGGGTGAATGATTGAGGTAGTATGTACATTTAGGTTAGATTAGGTGATAGTACTTTAATCAATGTACATGTACACTATATATACAAAAGTACGTGGACACCTCTTCAAATTAGTGGATTTGGCTATTTCAGCCACACCTGTTGCTGACAGGTGTATAAACTTGAGCACACAGCCATGCAATCTCCATAGACAAACATGGTTAGTAGAATGGCCTTCCTGAAGAGCTCAGTGACTTTCAACATAGTACCGTCATAGGATGCCACCTTTCCGACTGGTCAGTTTGTCAAATTTATGCCCTGTTAGAGCAGCCCCAGTCAACTGGAAGTGCTGTTATTGTGAAGTGGAAAAGTCTAGGAGCAACAACGGCTCAGCCACAAAGTGATAGGCCGCACAAGCTCACACGATGGGACCGCTGAGTGCTGGAGCACGTAGCATGTAAAAATTGTCTGTCCTCAGTTGCATCACTCACTACCAAGTTCCAAACTTCCTCTGGCAGCAACGTCAGCACAAGACCTGTTCGATGGGTTTCCATGGCCGAGCAGCCGCACACAAGCCTAAGATCACCATGTGCAATGCCAGGCATCTGCTGGAGTGGTGTAAATTTAGCCGCCTTTGGACTCTGGATCATTGAACACCCGTTCTTTGAAGTGATGCATCACGCTTCACCATCGTATCATCGTACTAATCTGGGTTTGGCAGGATGCCAGGAGAACTCTACCTGCCTGGATGTCAACTGTAAAGTTTGGTAGAGGAGGAATGATGTTATGGGGCTGTTTTTGATGGTTCAGGCTAGGCCCCTTAGTTTAAGTGAAGGAAAATCAACGCTACAGCATACAATGATATTCTAGACGATTCTGTGCTTCCAACTTTGTGGCAACAGTTTGGGGAAGGCCCTTTCCTGTTTCAGCATGACAATGCCCTCGTGCACAAAGCAAGGTCTTGACTTTGACCCCATCGAACACCTTTGGGATGAATTGGAACACAGACTGTGAGCCAGGTCTAATCGCCCAACCTCACTAATGCCTTGTGGCTAAATGGAAGCAAGTCCCCGCAGCAATATCTAGTGGAAAGCCTTCCCAGAAGAGAGGAGGCTGTTATAGCAGCAAAGGGAGGATCAACTCCATACTAATGCCCATGATTTTGTAATGAGATGTTCGACGAGCAGCTGTCCACATACTTTTGATCCTGTAGATAGGAGTGAAAAACTGAAAGTCTGAGTAGCCATTTAATGAATTGCTCAGCAGTTTGATGGCTTGGGGTTGAAGCTGCTCAGGATCCTTTTGATCCCAGACTTTGCGCTTCGGCACCGCTTGCCGTGCGGTGGCAGAGAGAACAGGCTTTGACTTGGGTGGCTGGAGTCTTTGAAAAATGTTAAGCCCTTCCTCTGACACTGCCTGGTATAAAGGTCCTGGGTGACAGGGAGCTCGGCCCCAGTGATATACTGGGCCGTACATACTACCCTCTGTAGTACCTTGCGGTCCGATGCTGAGAAGTTGCCACACCAAGTGGTGATACAGCCAGTCAAGATGCTCTCATTGTTGCAGCTGTAGAACTGAGGGCTCATACCAAATCTTTTCAGCCTCCTTAGGGGGAAGATGTGTTGTCGTGCCCTCTTCACGACTATGTTGGTGTGTTTGGATCATGACAGGTCCTTAGTGATGTGGACACCGAGGAACTTGAAGCTCTCGACCGTCTCAACTTAATCCCTGTCAATGTGAATGAGGGCGTGCTCAGCCCTCCTTTTCCTGTAGTCCACGATCAGCTTCTTTGTCGTGCTGACGTTGAGGGAGAAGTTGTGTGTATTTGTGTGTGTGTGTTGGCTGTGGCTTTTCTCATTCATTATGGAAAGCGATTACTGTAGTGCTCAAGTTGGCATGCTGGGACCTGGCTGATTCATGCCTTTACATACATGTGAGGAAGAGTGACTGTCTGAGCATACGGTGTGTGTGTGTGTGTGTCTGCAGCTAAATATATTTGTCTAAATAGCATCTCTGTGAATTGCTTGTGTGTGCGCTCACATGCACACCTGTCTGTGAGCGAAAGTGGGGATATTTGAGAAACAGAATGGAATTGAATAACTACCCGCAAAACATCAGTCTCAACGTCAACAGTGAAGAGGCGACTCCGGGATGCTGGCCTTCTAGGCAGAGTTGCAAAGAAAAAGACAAATCTCAGACTGGCCAATAAAAAGAAAAGATTAAAATGGGCAAAAGAACACAGACACTGGACAGAGGAACTCTGCTTAGAAGGCCAGCATCCCGGAGTCGCCTCTTCACTGTTGACGTTGAGACTGATGTTTTGCGGGTACTATTTAATGAAGCTGTCAGTTGAGAACTTGTGAGGTGTCTGTTTCTCAAACTAGACACTAATGTACTTGTCCTCTTGCTCAATTGTGCACCGGGGCCTCCCACTCCTCTTTCTATTCTGGTTAGGGCCAGTTTGTGCTGTTCTGTGAAGGAAGTAATACACAGTGTTGTACGAGATCTTCAGTTTCTTGGCAATTTCCTGCATGGAATAGCCTTCATTTGTCAGAACAAGAATAGACTGACAAGTTTCGGGAAGAGAGTTCTTTGTTTCTGGTCATTTTGAGCCTATAATCGAACCCACAAATGATCATGCTCCAGATAATCAACTAGTCTAAAGAAGGCCAGTTTTATTTCTTCTTTAATCAAAACAACAATTTTCAGCTAACATATGCTAACATAATTGCAAAAATAGTGTTCTAATGATCAATTAGCCTTTTAAAATCGTAAACTTGGATTAGCTAACACAACTTTCCATTGAAACACAGGAGGGATTGTTGCTGATAATGGGCCTCCACGCTTATGTAGGTAATCCACGAAAATCTGCCGTTTCCAGCTACAATAGTCATTTACAACATTAACAATGTCTACTATATTTCTGTATACTATATTTCTGATCAATTTCATGTTATTTTAATGGACAAAAAAATGTGCTTTTCTTTAAAAAACAAGGACATTTTCTAAGTGACACCAAACTTGTGTGTGTGTATATGTATATATATTTATAGATTTATGTATTTATGTTTATATATGTCTGTCTGTTTCTGTGGTATATATGAGTGTTTGTGTGCCTGTGGTTCTGGTGTGATCCAGGGGCGTGGGAGTGGGAGCACCTCCAGGAGGCCATGGGGGAGAAGCTTAACAACTCTCTGGCCGTGGCTCAACTCATGGACCGCATCCGCTCCTTCCTAGGCAGAGACAAGGTGACCCAGAAGCTTGAACAGATACAAACGCACGCACACACCCTAGCCCCGATATAACACAACATGTGGCTCTGGTCAAAAGCAGTGCACTAAATGATTCATTTGGGATAGGTTGAACTCTCAGATTGAGGGAATGTGATGTGGGACTTAACCTCAGGAGACGTGACATGCAGGGTAATAATTAGATCTGGTGATGAGAGTTGAGTTCATTCTTTTTCAATTCCATCAAAAACAAAGTGTCACTTTTGCACTAGTTCTTATCAAGGAGCATTTCATATGTTTGGTTTCAAACCATCAGTGGAATTGACTAAGCAGCTGAAAATCAATGATCCATGCGATGTTATAACAAAATGCAGCATAATGAAGCCATGAGTTTGATATGCAGACTGCTCTGGAAGCGAGCCTGCCTGCCAGTCTGTTTCAGCATTAGCCAGCTCCATTGAGGCGGTCTTGGCAGTGAGGCCAGGGACAGTGGAGTTACCTGCTGCTGAGGCAGGCTGTTAGACAGGCTATTTTGATGCCACTGGGGAGCTGGATGTGGAAGCTCTGAATGAAATGGCACTTATGCTTGTAAACACCAACAGTGGCGGAATTGTCAGACTTAACCCACGCTGTGTGTGTGTGTCGGTTTGTGTTTGTGCACACATGTTCCTGTGCATGTTTGTGTGCGCGTCTGTGTGTGTTTGTAGGGTCCCAGGGACACGCCCAACGCCCGGGCCGCCCAGCTTGGTCCTCAGTCTCTGGTCAACCTCTTCAATTCTCCTCTCTACTCTGATGTCATTTTTATGGTGCAAGGCAAGTTCACACACCCCAGACAATTACATGTAGTGCCAGGTCACCTTTTTTTATTAAACATGATTAGCTGATTCCTTCATTGGGGCTCTCAGGGAGTCAGTCCATTTCATTATTGCACCGAATAGTGAAAATGCCGTCGACATAATTCAGGGTTCTTCGTATGACATGCACTTGCTATACAATAACCACAGTGCTAGAAGGTCCTTTAGAAATGTATGTACAAATCATGTCTTTTTGTGCAATTATTGTATCTTTTTGGGGGTATAAACACACAGTAATGTTAAAAATCTCCTGATATTATGTTACAGATGTGTGTGCACATTTTTAATGCCTTTGATGCAGTAACTGTACATTTTTCTTTTTAACAATGAGAAACTATTGCATGGTGACGCCAAGCTCCAAGTGCGTTAGAAATCATCTACAATAACCCATATAATGAAATGCATTTTCTTTCTGCTCCTGACACTTCAAAATGTCCACTTTGCTTCACCTGCGCTGCATCCAACTACAGAGAGCACTTTCATGAGTTTAACAATGCCTGTCATTAGATGGAAAATACTTCAAGACAACCATTATGTCATGCTTTATAGCGGTCATAAGGTCTGGGTTAATTAAAATAACACATTCCTGAAAGGCATCAATTCATAACTATGACAGTTTTAGATTAAATTCACCTTGCACCTAGACTGTGTATGAGAAGATCATTCAGTAGATATGATTGGCTGATGTGAAGCTGTAATGTGGAAGCATGTCAGAAGTACAAGAAACCAACAATAGCTGCTATTATCCTCAGCGGTATTGTGAAAACCTTCCCTCTTACAACTGGGGTATGTCAGGGAAACGATTAGCAACATGTTACCGAGAACCGCCATTCAACCTCTCTCCTCCAGCAACTTCTCCCCGAGGTCTTGCTGTGAAGGAGACTGTGTAAAGGAGAATGGATTCTAATTCTCAGTAAGTTTGTCAAAATAAGGAATCAATTTAAAAACAGACTGTGTTTCAGGGAGTGTGTTACCGGCTCACCGGGCGGTCCTGGTGGCCCGCTGTGATGTCATGGCGGCTATGTTCAGCGGGAAGTATGCGGAGGCACGGAGTCGGGTGGTGCCCATCCACGGAGTCTCCTCTGACACCTTCCTTTCCTTCCTGGAGTACCTTTACACTGACACCTGCTGTCCTGGTGGGTCCACTGCAGTGCCGGAACAAAAACAGGCTCATTATAGGCCGGGGCCCACCCACTTTAGACTGCTGTGTATGAAAACGCTACTACCGGTAGCTGTCAAATTCTTTCTTCCTCCGCCCTTGTTTCCTCAATTTCTCGCCACACTTCCAATTTCATTGGAAGAGGAGGTCCGGGGGAGGGACTGTGGATCCTCTCCACCAATGTGCTATGAGGGGAGTGTGAGTAATTGAGGAAACAAGGACGGATGAAGCAAGAATTTGAGGGCTAGAAACGTTTTCGCACACAGCCCAGGGGTGGCTTACCCTCCTCCTGGACAGCTACGGAGTATGCAGGCTTTTTCTGCAGCCTTGCTCTCACTCCGTGTTTCAAGCTTGATGAGTTGGTTATTTGAATCAGCTGTGTAGTATTAGGGCAAAACAATTAAACGTGCACCCAGGAGGGGACGCAGGACCAAGTTTGGGAAACCCTGCTCTAACTAACACTTGGATTCAGAACATTAAGGTCATTATTATGAGCAGTTGATTCTCTAGAAGCAGGTGTGATTCAGCAGGGCAGGAGCAAAAGCTTACAAACCCAGGAGAACAGAATCCTGAACTAAGATAAAGATGTATTTCTATCTGCAACCTGTCAGTGAACATGCCCCAGGTCCTCAGTGCTGCTCACACTCTCAGATGGAACTAACAGTATCTCATAAGCCCCAGAGGGATTTGACTGACAGCTCCCCCAAAATGATTGACAGGCTGGGGGAAGATCAAGAGCAATTGGAGTGGACACCATGACACTACGATATGATGGATAGTAATGTAGGCCAATTTGTTTGAAGGGGGAGGGATTTTGTGTGTTTGTGATATTATCTTGGGGATGATATGTTTCCGAGTTGGTTAATGTGAAATGACAGTACAGCGGCGTGTGTGTGTTATAAATCACAAGTGTGCATTTCAACCACAATTTACAATCAAATTTGTGCATGAGTATGAACATTTTCTAAACGAGGTTCCAGTATGTTTGACTCTGTGTGTGTGTCCAGCCAGTGTATTGCAGGCCATGGCCGTGCTGGTCTGTGCAGAGATGTACCAGGTGAAGCGTCTGCAGCACCTGTGTGAGGTGTGTGTATGCGCCTACCTCCAGAGCATGCCTAGCCGAGAGCTGGCATCAACCGGCATCAGTGTGATCCGCCTTCTCCGCAGAGCTAAGGTTCGTGCGTATGTGTGTGAGAGATATACAGTTGAAGTCGGAAGTTTACATATACCTTAGCCAAATACATTTTTACTCAGTCTCACAATTCCTGACATTTAATCCTAGTAGAAATCCAGTCTTAGGTCAGTTAGGATCACCACTTTATTTTAAGAATGTGATATGTCAGAATAATAGTAGAGAATTGTTTATTTCAGCTTTTATTTCTTTCATCACATTCCCAGAGGGTCAGAAGTTTACATACACTCAATTAGTATTTGGTAGCATTGCCTTCAAATAGTTTAACTTGGGTCAAATGTTTCAGGTAGACTTCCACAAGCTTCCCGCAATAAGTTGGGTGAATTTTGGCCCATTCCTTCTGACAGAGCTGGTGTAACTGAGTCAGGTTTGTAGGCCTCCTTGCTCGCACACGCTATTTAGGTTCTGCCCACAAATGTTTTATAGGATTGAGGTCAGGGCTTTGTGATGGCCACGTCAATACCTTGACAGTGTTGTCCTTAAGCCATTTTGCCACAACTTTGGAAGTATGCTTGGGGTCATTGTCCATTTGACCCATTTGTGACCAAGCTTTATCTTCCTGACTGATGTCTTGATGTTGCGTCCATATACCCACATCATTTTCCAACCTCATGATGCCATCTATTTTGTGAAGTGCACCAGTTCCTCCTGCAACAAAGCACCCCCACAACATGATGCTGCCACCGCTGTGCTTCACGGTTGGGATGGTGTTCTTCATCTTGCAAGCATCCCCCTTTTTCCTCTAAACATAATGATGGTCATTATGGCCAAACAGTTATATTTCTGTTTCATCAGACCAGAGGACATCTCTCCAAAAAGTACGATCTTTGTCCCCATGTGCAATTGCAAACCGTAGTCTGGCTTTTTTATGGCGGTTTTAGAGCAGTGGCTTCTTCCTTGCTGAGCGGCCTTTCAGGTTGTGTCGATATATAGGACTTGTTTTACTGTGGATATAGATACTTTTCTACATGTTTCTTCCAGCATCCTCACAAGATCCTTTGCTGTTGTTCTGGGATTGATTTGCACTATTCGCACCAAAGTACGAATCTCCTTCCTGAACGCGCCTCCAGAACGTGTCTCCTTCCTGAGCGGTATGCCAGCTGCGTGGTCCCATGGTGTTTATACTTGTGTACTATTGTTTGTACAGATGAACTTGGTACCTTCAGGCGTTTTGAAAATTGCTCCCAAGGATGAACCAGACTTGTGGATGTCTACAACATTTTTTTTCTGAGGTCTTGGCTGATTTCCTTTGATTTTCCCATGATGACAGGCAAAGAGGCACTGAGTTTGAAGGTAGGCCTTGAAATACATCCACAGGTATACCTCAAATTGACTCAAATTATGTCAATTAGCCTACCAGAATCTTCTAAAGCCATGACATAATTTTCTGGCCTTTTCCAAGCTGTTTAAAAGGCACAGTCAACATAGTGCATGTTAACTTTTGACCCACTGGAATTGTGATACAGTGAAATAATCTGTCTGTAAACAATTGTTGTAAAAAAATACTTGTCATGCACAAAGTAGATGTCCTAACCGACTTGCCAAAACTATAGTTTGTTAACAAGAAATTTGTGGAGTGGTTGTAAAACGAGTTTTAAGGACCTCCAACCTAAGTGTGTGAACTTCCGACTCCATTCCAAATCAACCCCTACTCCTTAACCTCTCCACACTCCTATATATTTAAAACATTGGATCGGTGGAAGCAATATGGTGAAGATTCTCACAAGCATAAACTCATATTCAGATATACAGGAGTGCCTAGAGCAGGGCTGTTCAAGTCCGGTCCTGGTGGGCCAAATCACTTCTGGTTCATGTTTTTAACTGGTAGTTAATTGCACTCACCTGGTGTCCCAGGTCTGAATCAGTCCCTGGTTTGAAGGAGGGCATGAAAACCAGACGTGTTTTGGCCTTCCAGGACCGGAATTGAACAGCCCTGTCCTAGGGGAAGGATTTGGTATTCAGCAAGAGAGTGTGTATGTGTTCTCTCTTCTGTGTATGTGGCTAGCTCCCACAATCCTCAATGGTCTCCTTTCCTTCACAACCTGACGAAGACCATGGGTCTATCATCTGACCATGGTTCTAAATAATATTCCTCTGCTTGTATCCGTTCCTTATCTGCATTGACAAACTTCTCCAGCAGCATCCTCCACAGTGCTTTCCAGAGAGATGAGACAAGGAGAAAACACTTCAGACTATTGAGATGCACCCATTAAGGTTTCAACAAGGTTTATAACTCTGTGCCAATAAAAAGAGAAATTATTAAAAAATGCTAGTATTTAAATAAATTTTTTTTTACAATCCTTACCAATCAATCCTCTCCACAAACATGAGAGGATGTGGTTGGTGAAAACCACTTGTATCCTAAGCTGTGAAGCGTTTCTACCATTGCTGTCACCTATCCAGCTTTCAGGTCATTGGTTAAAAAAGCTTGAGGCAAGGAGAGCATATGCATGCACGCACATTTCACAGGGTTGGAAAATGACATTTTCCATGTGGAAGTCATTGTTGTATTCTGTCTTGCAGTTTCTATTTTAAAAGCTACAACATAGCTGACTTACCACCTCCATATCCCTCTTTTTTGTGACAGTACATATTTCCTCAAACAGATGACACGTACCACATTTACATGCACACCAATGACCCATTGTTATTTGGGATACTCGAGTATTCTGTTTTTGAGTTGATGCATATAAACATCATATCCCTACATTTTGTTAATCTCGGTTATGAGAAACCTTGATAAGAAGCTTGGGCTATGCCGATTTTAGACTTGATACTATGGCATGTAAACATTTTAGCCCGTTTACTGTTGTTTTTCGCAGTCTGCGGAGTCCGTTTTGCATATCATGGATGTTGTGTGTTGATGTCTTCATCTGATTGTGAAACAAATAACTTAAAGTAACCTGAGTAGTTTGATCCACCATAATAATTAATTTGGCTGATAGTCAGTATTTGACCATATAGCCTACTGGCTACTTTCACCCCTAATTTAGACAAGGTTCTGTTTATAACTCCCGACATTTGGTAGGCCATTTATTTGTCAACTTATAGTTAGATACATCTTCTCTTCTGTTATAACATGTTGCCATAAAGTAGTGCTCCACAGAATATTGTCTTAACTAGATTACTAATGAATGATATCAATGTAACAACGGTAAAGTTGTCTTTCGTTTAGGGACTGGGGAGAAAAACGCAATAACTCAAACAGTGAAAAGATTCCTGTGCACAATGTAATCAGTTTGACTGGTTTTAAGAGAATGAAAAGCTGAGAAAACGATTTAACATGTTTCTGATAAGATTTCAGTTGGTCTGGTGTGCATATTTTATGCGGTTGAAATACTGTCTGCTTGCATAAGTGTCAAATGTAACAAAAGTTTCAGTACATTTGCATTTTCTCATGAGATGCTGAAATAAATAATTTATCCACTCATGTTAGAGACAAAATTAACATTTGTTCGATCATTTTAATGCAAGAAATGCATACTTCTGCAGCAGTTAATATTACGGTACATATGAGAGGTTGTAAGCCTACAGTCAGTGTCCATACTTCAGTAACTAAGCCATTTAAACATTTGGAATATTCGGTTCATGGATTCAGGCATACTCGTGAGTGGGATATCAAAAGGTGCATGTTAAAAGCTTATCTCAAATAAAACCTGAAGCGGGATATGAGCTAATTACTATCAAGTATGTAAACGTGGTCACTGTTCCCCTCTCTCTCACAGTGCCACAATGCAGAGCAGCTGTATGTATGGCTACTCCACTTCATAGCCAATAACTACCTAATCTTCAGCCACAAGCCTGACTTCCTGGAGCTCTCAGGTGAGAAACCATAGGGCAGATCACAGGGCATATTAATAAGTCAAAGCTACTTACTAAGTACAACTGGTGTTGCAAGCCCTATGCGTCGACCAACTGAGCAATTGGACCTGCATGACAGTCACCATAAGCTATGGCTGATGCAAGCTGTTGTGAAAGCTAATGGCTTTTTGTATATAATTTATAATATGATAAATGGAACTGTAAACCCATTCAGTAGACATACTGTCAGTTTTAATAGCACAGATTATTAAGTAGAGGACACATTCTGAAAGGGGACATAGTACAAGTTAAATTAATAATTCTGACGGCCGATGTAGTGGAATAGTGGATTGCTAAAGCGTCTAAAAAAACATTTACACCTTCCAATTTTGTAAATAGGGCTTGTACACCTACGACGCTACGACGCTAAATTGGCGTTCACCTTTCCTAATGCCTGTCAAGCCACGAGGTCCCTGGTTATGACAGATTTTGAAGACACACACTGGTTAATAAGCACACAATCCATGTTTAGTAGCATCTACAACAGGATTATTTCCATTAACAATGTCATTCCACATAATATATCAGGTCAAATAGATGGGTCTGGAAGGGCACAAGTGAAGAGATAAAGACTAGAGAGTAGTCCTACTACACATTCACACTGGTGCAGTTCTCAGGTGTAAGCACAGGGGTATCAGGCAGAACACTTAGGTGGCTTGATGGCTTCATTGAAAACGTTTGTTTAGGCAATGACAGAAAAAATGTATCCTGGCACTGTTTGTGTGCAAGAGCAAAAGGTTGACATGTTGCCATGGTAATATCATCACGGCAACCTTGTGTTTTTGTCATCTCGGTTGACAGAGGAGGAGCGGGAACAGGTGGAGAGACTACGCTGGCCGTCCCGAGGCTACCTTCAGGAGCTGAGCGAGTATCAGCAGCGCCGACGCAAACTCAAGAAGTCCCGCTGTCTCGTCATGTGACACCCACCCGCCGCCACACCCTGGAGAAATAGTGAGAGACCGAGAGGAGAAGGTGTGGGGCAAGAGACAGAGGACAAAGAAGAGGGGGAAAAGGTTGGCAGGGAGGACTTGAGAGAGAATGAGAGAAGACGCTATAAACAAACCAGACTTTAATTCCAAGCTATCTGCCTCAATTGGACAGTGAATAAGGGGAAGAGAAATCTAGGCAGCTTAGGAAAAGAAGACCCAGAGTGTTGAGCGTGGAGCAGAAAAGGTCAAAGGGCGACGTCAACGGGAGGTGAAATGCAAGACTGACGCACCCTGGTCCTTTAAGATCAACACGTGACTGTCTTTGGGACAAAATGACATCTATTTAACCAGGGAGACTAGGGTGGGAAAAGGAAAATGGCTACATTCCAGGTTTATCTTTGCAGTCACGGTGGCTGCATATTTCAGAAGATTGTTATAGCATACTTGTGGTTCCTGAGATGTAAAGCCTTCTTCAGGTACTGTGCAGCTGCAAAAACAACCTGTTCATAGAGGATGCATCTATGGCCCGGAGGTTATTGGTAGAAAAATGGCTGTCCATGGCGAACCATAACCCTTTTCAAGGCAAATGAACTGTGTATCCATATAGAATGGACAGTGATCATCTTTGCCATCTCCACACAGGAGATACATATATTTTTATTTAAGCGAAGACGGTGCTCAACTGAACATATGTGCACGGGAAACGTTGAAAGGAACAGGCTGAAACGCATCTAAAACGTTTGGGAGTGTTCTGTCTAATGAACGTGACCATTGATTGTGCATCTATAGAGGATGTCTATTTAATCTATGGACACAATCCTCCAGTCCCAAATCAACCCCATGGCACTACACCCTACACACCTGTTAATGTCCACTTCCTTCATATCCACAATGGTTCCTGAAGAAATGTCTAGGGCTATAGTTGATTTGGGTCGAGGCCACCATAACTGTGAGTACATAGTGGTCCTACATGGTTGTCTTACTGGGTTCTTCTGCAATGCTAAATCCTCAAAAAGAGAGCAGCCATGTTTAACAGCATTGGGGCACCTGGAGACTTAACACGCACACACGTTCAGTGAAACCCTAGCCAAACAACAGCTCTGGTTTGACCACACCTCAAATGTGTATTTTTTTGCCATGAGATAATAATTGGATGGCGCTGCAACTATTTTTGTACTGTGTACTGCCTGTACCAGGGGGTGTTTTGTAACGTCTGGAGTGGAGCTAACTGCATGTGGAGACTAGAGGGTGTAGGTGTTTTATTTGGTGACCAGCCGGCCATGGGGGATGGTTGTGTACAGTGATAATTGTGACCTGAGTCACTTGGAATAAAAACATGTTTTAGAAATACACGTTGGCACACCGCCTACTGAATCGTTATTGTACATCTGAAGACATCTCTGACTGAGCAGTCCCGAGTGTGTTAGTATGCATTAATAATGCACGTACAGTATGTCATGTGTTAAAGGTTAGTCTGAAGCTTAGTTGCTTCTGTTGAATTTAAACTGTATAAACTCATACACACAATATGACTTGAAACCATTTCTATCCCCCCCATGCTACATACACACACACACAAATCAATCTATACAGCCCTTCTTACATCAGCTGATATCTCAAAGTGCTGTACAGAAAACCAGCCTAAATCCCCAAACAATGCAGGTGTAGAAGCTCAGTGGCTAGGAAAAACTCCCAAGAAAGGCCAGAACCTAGGAAGAAACCTAGAGAGGAACCAGGCTATGAGGGGTGACCAGTCCTCTTCTGGCTGTGCCGGGTGGAGATTATAACAGAACATGGCCAAGAATTTCAAAATGTTCATAGGTGACCAGCAGGGTCAAATAATAATAATTGCACAGTGGTTGTTGAGGGTGCAACAGGTCAGCACCTCAGGAGTAAATGTCAGTTGGCTTTTCATAGCCGATCATTCAGAGTATCTCTGGTGTCTCTAGAGAGTTGAAAACAGCAGGCCTGGGACAGGTAGCACGTCCGGTGAGCAGGTCAAGGTTCCATAGCTGCAGGCAGAACAGTTGAAACTGGAGCAGCAGCTCAGCCAGGTGGACTGGGGACAGAAAGGAGTCATCAGGCCAGGTAGTCCACACCCAGGCAGCAATTGCTACATGACATAAGCCGTACATCAGGGGTACTCAACTACTATTTGAGAATGTCCGGATATATATTGTCATTTATTGGCTCAGTAAAAAAACAAACACCTCGCGACACAAAACTGTTCCCACCCCTTTTTTTTTTTTTTTTTGAAGCTCATTCCTTGCAATTCTACACATTTTGCCATGGGGCAGAGAGAAAATCTTTGAGTTTTAAAGCAAATGTCCTGCAATTCTAAACATTTTGCCATGTCTTGGGTGTGTTGGGATACCTGAGTGACTCAACAAAATCAACGTGGGCCTCCTGTGGGTTGAGGCCCCTGGGCATGTAATCTGGCAATGATAACTACAATACTTAGAAATGTCCAGTTCCACTACTTAGCTGACATGTTCAAATTAGCTCTAGGTTCTGTCAGTAAATGATATAAGAGGAAATATACCCACGCACTACCAAATTAATTTAGAAATGAATGCTTGTGCATTGTACTATTACAATTCTCAACAGCAGCAAGTTAAAAGTATTCATTTTTTAAACCGGGACCCTCGGTCTACATTGACCCCGTTCGTTGAGTATGGCTGCAGTACACTATAATACATCGGTTCTCAACATTTACTGTACCAGTGAAAGTCTTCCTCGTTTTTTTATCTAGCTCATGTTTAAGACACATTACAACATGTAAAAGCACCACTGGAGATACAACTCACCACTATAACTGTGCCTCTGTTACCTCCCTGTGTTTATTGCTATTCCAGATAGAGCCAACATATTAGGGAACTGGCAGTACATCTGTGTCTCTTTTCTTCCTACCTCCACTGCACTCACCCCTGAGCTGTCTCAGCGAAGTTTAGCATACTTTCCCACAGCAATGGTACCAGAAGACCAGGGGACCACAATGCTTGTGCTGGGCCCAGAAACATCCTAGTTGTGAATGAATAAACACATTAGATAAAGCAGAAACTACTGTATATATGCCTTATAGATTACATACCTTAAGAAAGCCTAACTACTTATATTGCAAATATAAATGCCGGGCAGTTATAGATGTCTCTCCCTATCCTAAGGGTTAATTACTATTACAGTGCCAGTCAAAGGTTTGGACACCGACTCATTCAAGGGTTTTTCCTACATTGTAGAATAATAGTGAAGACATCAAAACTATGAAATAACACATGGAATCATGTAGTAACCAAAAGTGTTAAATATATTTGAGATTCTTCAAAGTATCCACCCTTTGCTTTGATAACAGCTTTACACACTCTTGGCATTCTCTCAACCATCTTTATGAGGTAGTCACGTGGAATTTCAATTAACAGGTGTGCCTTGTTAAAAGATACATTTGTGGAATTTTTCTTTTTTAATGGGTTTGAGCCAATCAGTTGTGTTTTGACAAGGTAGGGGTGGTATACAGAAAATAGCCCTACTAGGTAAAATACCAAGTCTATATTATGGCAAGAACAGCACAAATAAGCAAAGAGAAAAAAAACAGTCCATTATTACTTTAAGACATGAAGGTCAGTCAATCAGGAAATTGTCTAGAACTGAAAGTTTCTTCAAGTGCTATCGCAAAAACTATCAAGCACTATGATGAAATTGGCTCTCATGAGGACTGCCACAGGAAAGGAAGACCCAGAGTTCATTAGAGTTACCAGCTCAAATAAATGCTTTGCAGAATTTCAGTAAGACATCTCTGAACAGTTGATGTTGAGGAGACTGTGTGAATCAGGCCTTCGTGGTCAAATTGCTGCAATGAATCCACTACTAAAGGACACTAATAATAATTTGGGTGGCAGGTAGCCTAGTGGTTAGAGCGTTGTGCCAGTAACTAGGTTTAGAGATCGAATCCCTGAGCTGACAAGGCAAAAATCTGTTGTTCTGCCCCTGAACAAGGCAGTTAACTCACTGTTCCTAGCAAGGCCGTCAATGTAAATAAGAATTTGTTCTTAACTGACTTGCCTAGTTAAATCAAGGTTAAATCAATAAAATAAGAGACTTGCTTGGACCAAGAAACATGAGCAAAGGACATTAGACCAGTGGAAATCTGTCCTTTGGTCTGGTGAGTCCAAATTTGAGATTTGTGGTTCCAACCGATGTGTCTTTGAGACGCAGAGTAGGTAAACAGATGATCTCCGCATGTGTGATTCCCACAGTGAAGCATGGAGGTAGTGTAATGGTGCTTTGCTGGTGTCAGTGATTTATTTAGAATTCAAGGCACACTTAACCAGCATGGCTACCACAGCATTCTGCAGCGATATGCCATCCCATCTGGTTTGCATTTAGTGGGACTATCATTTGTTTTTCAACAGGACAATGACCAATACACCTCCAGGCTGTGTAAGGGCTATTTGACCAAGAAGGAGAGTGATGGAGTGCTGCATCAGATGACCTGTCCTCCACAATCACCCGACCTCAACCCAATTGAGATGGTTTAGGATAAGTTGGACTGCAGAGCGAAGGAAAAGCAGCTAACAAGTGTTCAGCACGTGTGGGAACTCCTTCAAGACTGTTGGAAAAGTATTCCTTATGAAGCTGGCTGAGAGAATGCCAAGAGTGTGCAAAGCTGTCATCAAGGCAAAGGGTGGCTACTTTGAAGAATCTCAAATATAAAATATTTTGATTTGTTTAACAATTTTTTGGGATACTACATGATTCCATATGTTATTTCATAGTTTCATGTCTTCACTATTATGTAGAAAATAGTAAAAATAAAGAAAACCCTTGAATGAGGTGTGTCCAAACGTGACTGGTACTGTATATATATATATATATATATATATATATACACTGCTCAAAAAAATAAAGGGAACACTAAAATAACACATCCTAGATCTGAATGAATGAAATATTCATATTAAATACTTTTTTCTTTACATAGTTGAATGTGCTGACAACAATATCACACAAAAATAAATTTATCAACCCATGGAGGTCTGGATTTGGAGTCACACTCAAAATTAAAGTGAAACACCACACTACAGGCTGATCCAACTTTGATGTAATGTCCTTAAAACAAGTCAAAATGAGGCTCAGTAGTGTGTGTGGCCTCCACGTGCCTGTATGACCTCCCTACAACGCCTGGGCATGCTCCTGATGAGGTGGCGGATGGTCTCCTGAGGGATCTCCTCCCAGACCTGGACTAAAGAATCCGCCAACTCCTGGACAGTCTGTGGTGCAACGTGGCGTTGGTGGATGGAGCCAGACATGATGTCCCAGATGTGCTCAATTGGATTCAGGTCTGGGGAACGGGCGGGCCAGTCCATAACATCAATTCCTTCCTCTTGCAGGAACTGCTGACACACTCCAGCCACATGAGGTCACATGAGCATTGTCTTGTATTAGGAGGAGCCCAGGGCCAACCACACCAGCATATGGTCTCACAAGGGGTCTGAGGATCTCATCTCGGTTCCTAATGGCAGTCAGGCTACCTCTGGCGAGCACATGGAGGGTTGTGCGGCCCCCCAAAGAAATGCCACCCCACACCATGACTGACCCACCGCCAAACCGGTCATGCTGGAGGATGTTGCAGGCAGCAGAACGTTCTCCATGGCGTCTCCAGACTGTCACGTCTGTCACATGTGCTCAGTGTGAACCTGCTTTCATCTGTGAAGAGCACAGGGCACCAGTGGTGAATTTGCCAATCTTGGTGTTCTCTGGCAAATGAAAAACGTCCTGCACGGTGTTGGGCTGTAAGCACAACCCCCACCTGTGGACGTCGGGCCCTCATACCACCCTCATGGAGTCTGTTTCTGACCGTTTGAGCAGACACATGCACATTTGTGGCCTGCTGGAGGTCATTTGCAGTGCTCTGGCAGTGCTCCTCCTGCTCCTCCTTGCACAAAGGCGGAGGTAGCGGTCCTGCTGCTGGCTTGTTGCCCTCCTACGGCCTCCTCCACGTCTCCTGATGTACTGGCCTGTCTCCTTTATTTTTTTATTTTTTTATTTCACCTTTATTTAACCAGGTAGGCTAGTTGAGAACAAGTTCTCATTTACAACTGCGACCTGGCCAAGATAAAGCATAGCAGTGTGAACAGACAACACAGAGTTACACATGGAGTAAACAATTAACAAGTCAATAACGCAGTAGAAAAAAAAGGGGAGTCTATATACAATGTGTGCAAAAGGCATGAGGAGGTAGGCGAATAATTACAATATTGCAGATTAACACTGGATTGATAAATGATCATGTACAGGTAGAGATATTGGTGTGCAAAAGAGCAGAAAAGTAAATAAATAAAAACTGTGGGGATGAGGTAGGTGAAAATGGGTGGGCTATTTACCAATAGATTATGTACAGCTGCAGCGATCGGTTAGCTGCTCAGATAGCTGATGTTTGAAGTTGGTGAGGGAGATAAAGGTCTCCAACTTCAGTGATTTTTGCAATTCGTTCCAGTCACAGGCGGCAGAGTACTGGAACAAAAGGCGGCCGAATGAGGTGTTGGCTTTAGGGATGATCAGTGAGATACACCTGCTGGAGCGCGTGCTACGGATGGGTGTTGCCATCGTGACCAGTGAACTGAGATAAGGCGGAGCTTTACCTAGCATGGCCTTGTAGACGACCTGGAGCCAGTGGGTCTTGCGACGAATATGTAGCGAGGGCCAGCCGACTAGAGCATACAAGTCGCAGTGGTGGGTAGTATAAGGTGCTTTAGTGACAAAACGGATGGCACTGTGATAAACTGCATTCAGTTTTCTGAGAAGAGTGTTGGAAGCAATTTTGTAGATGACATCGCCGAAGTCGAGGATCGGTAGGATGGTCAGTTTTACTAGGGTAAGCTTGGCAGCGTGAGTGAAGGAGGCTTTGTTACGGAATAGAAAGCCGACTCTTGATTTGATTTTCGATTGGAGATGTTTGATATGGGTCTGGAAGGAGAGTTTGCAGTCTAGCCAGACACCTAGGTACTTATAGGTGTCCACATATTCAAGGTCGGAACCATCCAGTGTGGTGATGATAGTCGGGCAAGCGGGTGCAGGCAGCGATCGGTTGAAAAGCATGCATTTGGTTTTACTAGCGTTTAAGAGCAGTTGGAGGCCACGGAAGGAGTGTTGTATGGCATTGAAGCTCGTTTGGAGGTTAGATAGCACAGTGTCCAATGACGGGCCGAAAGTATATAGAATGGTGTCGTCTGCGTAGAGGTGGATCAGGGAATCGCCCGCAGCAAGAGCAACATCATTGATATATACAGAGAAAAGAGTCGGCCCGAGAATTGAACCCTGTGGCACCCCCATAGAGACTGCCAGAGGACCGGACAGCATGCCCTCCGATTTGACACACTGAACTCTGCCTGCAAAGTAATTGGTGAACCAGGCAAGGCAGTCATCCGAAAAACCAAGGCTACTGAGTCTGCCGATAAGAATATGGTGATTGACAGAGTCGAAAGCCTTGGCAAGGTCGATGAAGACGGCTGCACAGTACTGTCTTTTATCGATGGCGGTTATGATGTCGTTTAGTACCTTGAGTGTGGCTGAGGTGCATCCGTGACCGGCTCGGAAACCAGATTGCATAGCGGAGAAGGTACGGTGGGATTCGAGATGGTCAGTGACCTGTTTGTTGACTTGGCTTTCGAAGACCTTAGATAGGCAAGGCAGAATGGATATAGGTCTGTAACAGTTTGGGTCCAGGGTGTCTCCCCCTTTGAAGAGGGGGATGACTGCGGCAGCTTTCCAATCCTTGGGGATCTCAGACGATATGAAAGAGAGGTTGAACAGGCTGGTAATAGGGGTTGCGACAATGGTGGCGGATAGTTTCAGAAATAGAGGGTCCAGATTGTCAAGCCCAGCTGATTTATACGGGTCCAGGTTTTGCAGCTCTTTCAGAACATCTGCCATCTGGATTTGGGTAAAGGAGAACCTGGAGAGGCTTGGGCGAGGAGCTGCGGGGGGGCCGGAGCTGTTGGTCGAGGTTGGAGTAGCCAGGCGGAAGGCATGGCCAGCCGTTGAGAAATGCTTGTTGAAGTTTTCAATAATCATGGATTTGTCAGTGGTGACCGTGTTCCTTAGCCTCAGTTCAGTGGGCAGCTGGGAGGAGGTGCTCTTGTTCTCCATGGACTTCACAGTGTCCCAGAACTTTTTGAAGTTGGAGCTACAGGATGCAAACTTCTGCCTGAAGAAGCTGGCCTTAGCTTTCCTGACTGACTGCGTGTATTGGTTCCGGACTTCCCTGAACAGTTGCATATCGCGGGGACTGTTCGATGCTATTGCCGTCCGCCACAGGATGTTTTTGTGCTGGTCGAGGGCAGTCAGGTCTGGAGTGAACCAAGGGCTATATCTGTTCTTAGTTCTGCATTTTTTGAACGGAGCATGCTTATCTAAAATGGTGAGGAAGTTACTCTTAAAGAATGACCAGGCATCCTCAACTGACGGGATGAGGTCAATGTCCTTCCAGGGTACCCGGGCCAGGTCGATTAGAAAGGCCTGCTCACAGAAGTGTTTTAGGGAGCGTTTGACAGTGATGAGGGGTGGTCGTTTGACTGTGGCTCCGTAGCGGATACAGGCAATGAGGCAGTGGTTGCTGAGATCCTGATTGAAGACAGCGGAGGTGTATTTGGAGGGCCAGTTGGTCAGGATGACGTCTATGAGGGTGCCCTTGCTTACAGAGTTAGGGTTGTACCTGGTGGGTTCCTTGATGATTTGTGTGAGATTGAGGGCATCTAGCTTAGATTGTAGGACTGCTGGGGTGTTAAGCATATCCCAGTTTAGGTCACCTAACAGAACAAACTCTGAAGCTAGATGGGGGGCAATCAATTCACAAATGGTGTCCAGGGCACAGCTGGGAGCTGAGGGGGGTCGGTAGCAGGCGGCAACAGTGAGCGACTTATTTCTGGAGAGAGTAATTTTCAGAATTAGTAGTTCGAACTGTTTGGGTATGGACCTGGAAAGTATGACATTACTTTGCAGGCTATCTCTGCAGTAGACTGCAACTCCTCCCCCTTTGGCAGTTCTATCTTGACGGAAGATGTTATAGTTTGGTATGGAAATCTCAGAATTTTTGGTAGTCTTCCTGAGCCAGGACTCAGACACGGCAAGGACATCAGGGTTAGCAGAGTGTGCTAAAGCGGTGAGTAAAATAAACTTAGGGAGGAGGCTTCTGATGTTGACATGCATGAAACCAAGGCTTTTTCGATCACAGAAGTCAACAAATGAGGGTGCCTGGGGACATGCAGGGCCTGGGTTTACCTCCACATCACCCGCGGAACAGAGGAGTAGTATGAGGGTGCGGCTAAAGGCTATCAAAACTGGTCGCCTAGAGCATTGGGGACAGAGAATAAGAGGAGCAGGTTTCTGGGCATGGTAGAATATATTCAGGGCATAATGCGCAGACAGGGGTATGGTGGGGTGCGGGTACAGCGGAGGTAAGCCCAGGCACTGGGTGATGATGAGAGAGGTTGAATCTCTGGACATGCTAGTTGTAATGGGTGAGGTCACCGCATGTGTGGGAGGTGGGACAAAGGAGGTATCAGGGGTATGAAGAGTGGAACTAGGCGCTCCATTGTGAACTAAAACAATGATAACTAACCTGAACAACAGTATACAAGGCATATTGACATTTGAGAGAGACATACAGCGAGGCATACAGTAATCACAGGTGTTGAATTGGGAAAGCTAGCTTAAACAGTAGGTGAGACAACAACAGCTAATCAGCTAGCACAACAACAGCAGGTAAAATGGCGTTGACTAGGCAACGGGGCCGACAGATAAAACATAAACAAGCAGAATGAGGTACCGTGATTAATGGACAGTCCAGCGTGCATCAGCTATGTAGCCAGGTGATCAGGGGGCAGGGAAGCTGGATTAGTGAGTGTTATCCAGGTTTAAAAAAACTAACAATGACTTAATAGCTTGTAGCTAGTTAGCTTCTGGAGGTTCTTGAGTGTGTTCTAAAAATTAACAATAATAGCGATTCCGTATCACATTGGGTGAGGCAGGTTACCGGAAGGTATAAACAAATAAAAAATCGGAAAGAGATAAAGAGTAAATATGGGTCCAGTGAGTGTTTGGGACGAGGCGATTCAGACGGGTTAGCAGGCCTGTGCTAACAAGCTAACAGTTAGTAGGCCGGGGCTAAACAAGGTAGCAGTTAGCAGGCCGGAATAGCAAGCCAGGGGATAGTAGGTAGCGCCTCCATGCTCTGGACACTAAGCTGACAGACACAGCAAACCTTCTTGCCATAGCTCGCATTGATGTACCATCCTGGATGAGCTGCACTACCTGAGCCACTTGTGTGGGTTGTAGACTCCGTCTCATGCTACCACTAGAGTGAAAGCACCGCCAGAATTCAAAAGTGACCAAAACATCAGCCAGGAAGCATAGAAACTGAGAAGTGGTCTGTGGTCCCCACCTGTGGTCCCCACCTGTTGTCTATTCCATTTGCACAACAGCATGTGAAATTTATTGTCAATCAGTGATGCACATTGTGTTGTTTAAGTTTTCCCTTTATTTTTCTTTGGACATTGTGTTAACTAACCTCCAGACGAGCTTCAATGCCATACAACTCTGTGTTAACTAACCTCCAGATGAGCTATAATGCCATACAACTCTGTGTTAACTAACCTCCAGACGAGCTATAATGCCATACAACTCTGTGTTAACTAACCTCCAGACGAGCTATAATGCCATACAACTCTGTGTTAACTAACCTCCAGATGAGCTTCAATGCCATACAACTCTCATTGTGTTGTTTAAGTGTTCCCTTTATTTTTTTGAGCAGTGTATATATATATGTGTGTATATATATATATGCATGTATGTGTGTGATATATATATATATATATATCACACACATACATACATGCATACATACATACACACACACACAGTTGAAGTCGGAAGTTTACATACACTTTGGTTGGAGTCATTAAAACTCCACTCCCCACTCCCCACATTTCTTGTTAACAACTATAGTTTTGGCAAGTCAGTTAGGACATCTACTTTGTGCATGACAAGTATTTTTTCCAACAGTTGTTTACAGACAGATTATTTCACTTATAATTCTCTGTATCACAATTCCAGTGGGTCAGAAGTTTACATACACTAAGTTGACTGTGCCTTTAAACAGCTTGGAAAATTCCAGAAAATTACGTCATGTCTTTAGAAGATTCTGGTAGGCTAATTGACATCATTTGAGTCAATTGGAGGTGTACCTGTGGATGTATTTCAAGGCCTACCTTCAAACTCAGTGCCTCTTTGCTTGACATCATGGGAAAATCAAAAGAAATCAGCCAAGACTTCAGAAAAAAAATTGTAGACATCCACATGTCTGGTTCATCCTTGGGAACAATTTCCAAACGCCTGAAGGTACCACGTTCATCTGTACAAACAATAGTACGCAAGTACAAGCACCATAGGACCACGCTGCTGTCATATCGCTCAGGAAGGAGAAGCATTCTGTCTCCTAGAGATGAACGTACTTGGTGTGAATAGTGCAAATCAATCCCAGAACAAAAGCAAAGGAACGTGTGAAGATGCTGGAGGAAACAGATGCAAAAGTTTCTATATCCACAGTAAAACAAGTCCTATATCGACATAACCTGAAAGGCCGCTCAGCAAGGATGAAGCCACTACTCCAAAACGGCCATAATAAAGCCAGACTACGGTTTGCAATTGCACATGGGGACAAAGATGGACTGGTGCACTTCACAAAAGAGATGGTATCATGAGGTAGGAAATTTATGTGGATATTTTTATTTATTTCACCTTTATTTAACCAGGTAGGCTAGTTGAGAAAAGTTCTCATTTATAACTGCGACCTGGCCGAGATGAAGCAAAATAGTTCGACACATACAACAACACAGAGTTACACATGGAATAAACAAACATGCAGTCAATAATACAGTAGAATATACAGTGTGTGCAAATGAGGTAGGATAAGGGAGGTAAGGCAATAAATAAGCCATGGTGGCGAAGTAATTACAATGTAGCAATTAAACCCTGGAATGGTAGATGTGCAGAAGATAAATGTGCAAGTAGAGATACTGGGGTGCAAAAGAGCAAGATAAATAAATAAATACAGTATGGGGATGAGTTAGTTGGATGGGCTATTTACAGATGGGCTTTTTTCAGGTGCAGTGATCTCGTGAGCTGCTGTGACAGTTGGTGATTAAAGCTTGTGAGGGAGATATGAGTCTCGAGCTTCAGTGATTTTTGCAGTTCGTTGGCAACAGAGAACTGGAAGGAAAGGCGGCAAAAGGAAGAATTGGCTTTGGGGGTGACTAGAGAGATATACCTGTTGGAGCGAGTGCTACGGGGGGGGTGCTGCTATGGTGACCAGTGAGCTGAGACAAGGCGGGGCTTTACCTAGCAGAGTCTTGTAGATGACCGGGAGCCAGTGGGTTTGGCGACGAGTACGAAGCGAGGGCCAGCAAACGAGAGCATACATGTCGCAGTGGTGGGTAGTATATGGGGCTTTGCTGACAAAACGGATGGCACTGTGATAGACTGCATCCAATTTGTTGAGTAGAATGTTGGAGGCTATTTTGTAAATGACATCGCCGAAGTCAAGGATCGGTAGGATGGTGACTTTTACGAGGGTGTGTTTGGCAGCATGAGTGAAGAATGCTTCGTTGCAAAATAGGAAGCCGATTCTAGATTTAATTTTGGATTGTAGATGCTTAATGTGAGTCTTGAAGGAGAGTTTACAGTCTAACCAGAAACCTAGGTATTTGTAGTTGTCCACATATTCTAAGTCAGAACCATCCAGAGTAGTGATGCTGGATGGGCGGGCAGGTGCGGGCAGCGATCGGTTGAAGAGCATGCATTTAGTTTTACTTGCATTTAAGAGCAGTTGGAGGCCATGGAAGGAGAGTTGTATGGCATTGACGCTCGTCTGGAGGTTAGTTAACACAGTGTCCGAAGAGAGGCCAGAAGTATACAGAATGGTGTCGTCTGCGTAGAGGTGGATCAGAGAATCACCAGCAGCAAGAGTGAAATCATTGATGAATACAGAGAAGAGAGTCGACCCGAGAATTAAACCCTGCAGCACCCCCATAGAGACTGCCAGAGGTCTGGACAACAGACCCTCCGATTTGACACACTGAACTCTGTCTGAGAAGTAGTTGGTGAACCAGGCGAGGCAGTCATTTGAGAAACCAAGGCTATTGAGTCTGCCGATAAGAATGTAGTGATTGACAGAGTCGAAAGCCTTGGCCAGGTCAATGAATACGGCTGCACAGTAATGTCTCTTATCGATGGCGGTTATGATATCATTTAGGATCTTCAGCGTGGCTGAGGTGCACCCATGACCAGCTCTGAAACCAGATTGCATAGGGGTGAAGGTACGGTGGGAATTAAAATGGTCATTAATCTGTTTGTTAACTTGGCTTTCGAAGACCTTAGAAAGGCAGGGTAGGATAGATATAGGTCTGCAGAAGTTTGGGTCTAGAGTGTCTCCCCCTTTTGAAGAGGGGGATGACCGCGGCAGCTTTCCAATCTTTGGGAATCTTAGACGATTGAAGCAACATCTCAAGATATCAGTCAGGAAGTTAAAGCTTGGTCGCAAATGGGTCTTCCAAATGGGACAATGAACCCAAGCATACTCCCAAAGTTGTGGAAAAATGGCTTAAGGACAGCAAAGTCAAGGTATTGGAGTGGCCATCACAAAGCCCTGACCTCAATCTTAAAGAAAATTTGTGGGCAGAACTGAAAAAGCATGTGCGAGTAAGAAGGCCTATAAACCTGACTCAGTTATATCAGTTCTGTCAGGAGGAATGGGCCAAAATTCACCCAACTTATTGTGGAAGGCTACCTGAAACGTTTGACCCAAGTTAAACAATGTATAGGCAATGCTACCAAATATTATTTGAGTGCATGTTAACTTCTGACCCACTGTGGTGAAAGAAATAAAAGCTGAAATAAATCACTCTACTATTATTCTGACATTTCACATTCTTAAAATAAAGTGGTGATCCTAACTGACCTAAAACAAGGAATTTGTACTAGGATTAAATGTCAGGAATTGTGAAAAACTGAGTTCAAATGTACTTGGCTAAGGTGTATGTAAACTTACGACTTCAACTGTGTGTGTGTGTGTGTGTATGTGTTTCTTTTTTTGTGAATTTCGACCAGCCCAGAATTGCCAGACGACCAATCCGCCCATGGCAGCAGTTGTGACTGACAGCTCAACTGGTGAATATTAGACATTCTGTACATAGGGATCTCTATGCATATACAAATATTAATTTTGCTACATTAAATACAGTGTCTTATAAGCCTATGTGGGCTGCACATCCTGAAAATGCATGTTGTGATGCATTTGGTTTGATCTAATAGATGAAAATCATAGAAGCACAGAGGCTGAGGGATACCTTGATGCAGGTAAAAGAGCTTGTTTCACTCGTCACTTCCTTCTGCCTTGTATACTGCGTATGACACATGCATTGCAAACAATCTAATCTTGCGTTGCCAGACTCACTAATCTCACATTTGCTCTGAAGGGGGAGGACTGGACCGATGCTACCAATAATTCAACCCATGCATTTTTCATTCAGTTATTGAGGAAGAATATCCATATGCTGTACCTTGGTGGAAGCTTATGACAAAGAAAATATACATAAGTTTTCCATCTTTTTTTACCTTTATTTAACTAGGCAAGTCAGTTAAGAACAAATTCTTATTTTCAATGACGGCCTAGGAACAGTGGGTTAAGCGCCTGTTCAGGGGCAGAACGACAGATTTGTACCTTGTCAGCTCGGGGGTTTGAACTTGCAACCTTCTGGTTACTAGTCCAACGCTCTAACCACTAGGCTACTCTGCCGCCCCTATAAATCTGTTGGCAATCCTGAGCCAAAAAGGGTAAACTACAAGGACAGAAATATTATTTAAATCTACATTAGGGCCTTAGGCTATGTGTTGTCTCAAGGAGGTTGTAGAGGGCCTGTTTGGCCAGCAGGTGATGTGGTTCTCTGGTCCCGGTCCTGAACTCTGGTCTCCAGCCTCCTGAAGCACCACCTCAGCTCCACCCAGTCTGGGGGCCTCCCAAAGAGACAAATGAAAAGTCTGTCATGGAAAGAGCAGGTGTTCATAATGTTTTGTACACTGTATTTGATAGCGTGACTGACTGGGTTTGAACCCATCTCATCTTCACAAGGCTGTGTTACCGGAACTAACGCAAGTCCTCAGATCTCAGGAAAGGTTGGTTACTCAAGAGGGTGGTTCACCAAACTACCTCTGCTACAATTCACCCTCCTTTGACCACCTCCTCAGAATCAACTGACTATCAAAGTCACTGCACCGATGTGACTGGCTGGATTTGAACCCGGGTCAGTTGTGTGTCATAAGTCTGCTAGGCCATAGCGCTAAAGCCTGTAGCCAGCACATCTTCAGGCAAGGTTACTCAACCTGTGGTTCACTGAACCAACTTAGTTACAATAGTTAAGTGAAATATATTATGGAAAATTATTTTCTCAGTCCTAGAATTTGAAATCCCTGGAACATGCATGCATTGCATGTTTGAAAATATTAAGGACATTTTAAGGCCAACCCCCAAAATCCCTGTACAACTAAAGTTGCTTGTAACTATTCCAAAAATACCTTTGCACAGATTAAGCCAGAGGGACTCCAGTTTGCTGCTGTTCCACAGTCTACAATTCTAACCAGAAATGTAACTGTCCATGACAAGTATATTAAACAGTATGATTTTTCACACTAATCATGATGAAACAAATGTGGAGTCTCAGTAGCAAAAACGATCAAACATTCCAAAGCTTCCAATCACACCTTCATAACCATGGGTTGCATTCATACAGAACTCTTAACCAGGGGTCAAGGCCCATAATCATACAAACATGCAGATGGCATACAACTGAAAAGAAAGTCTACAATCTTCAATGTAAAGCCAAGTTGACTTTTATTTTACAGATTTAATGCATCTTCAGGTGGGCAGGATCAGTACTCCTTCACAATCCATACAGTTCTGAGTCATCTTTCACACCAACACATTGAGATGTCTTTTAAACACTTGTTTGCCCTTTACAACTTCTCAGTAAGACTGCTGAACTCCAACAAAGTCTCCATTTTCTGGGAGTGGACCCTGTACTGTAGTAGTCTGCTGGGACTCATGAGTGTCAAGATGCTTCAGAGATCTCCAAATAAGTCTTTTTCATGTCTACAAATCCCTCTAAAACATGTTGAGCTCATGGTCCCTGCAGAGTTTGACTTTCAAACTGAAATGTAGTAACACTGGAATATAGTTTGAATTGTGACTGAAGAGGGCCTTCCTGTTGTTAAAAAGTGACACTACCTCTGCTGCAGAGACCCATCCAACAGAAGCCCCAATCATATGACAGTACTATCAGACCTTACATAATTGGGGCTTCCGTTGGATGGGTCTCTGCAGCAAGAGTGCATAATCTTCAGTTTCTTACTTACAATTTTGGATGTGTCCCCCCCAATTGGAAAGCAGAGAGAAAAAAGTTAAAATAAGTACTAGAATGCTACCCCAAAACAGAAATGTCATCTTCCAGGGAACACATTTTATATCCAGTCTCCAGTATCAGTGCCTCATAAAAGGCTGAACCAGTAATGTAGATATATACCAGAACAGTATTTCACTTTTTGGGGACAAACATTCTAACACAGGTTTGTAAACATAATATTTCCCTTGAGCTCAAGACCTTGTTTATTAATGATATCATGATATTTTCATCCTTAATCCATGCATTCATCTGTCTGTCAAACTAAATCAGCATGAGTTGGATTCAAAAACTAAAACAGAAATGCTATTCGCAGTTCTTCCATAGTTCTGCTGCACTGACAATACTGGAATCAATGAGAAAATAATACATTTGTCTTTGTAATACAGATTTGTCCTCTGGTGGATGCATTCATTTATCAAACAGACGGTTTTTCTTTAACTAAACTGGCGAGGCAATGCTCTAGTCCTTCAAGAGATTGGCTACTCTAGAACAGCCCCCCAATTAAAAACACAAACTTTAGCCAGGTTGATCCTGAGTGCTCTGGCTCGTCAAACAACAGACTACAGCAGCTTTCCCCCCCTTTTTCATAAACATGTTTTCTATCCAACAACTTATTTGTCGGTCAACTTTCCAAATGTCGACAAAACAAAATACACTAGACAAGGTGGGATCTTTTTGTTTCAATAAAATTAATGATGCGAGAAATGGCGGTTGCCTTTACGCGCAAATATTGATATAATAACCATTGATGTAAACTTGGGAGTCACACAATCATATCATGTGGTCCTCCCACTACACCTCAGGAAAGCATACAGTTTATGCTACAGATTAAATAAAGGTATTTACTTCACAGGGTGGTGAAAGTGCAGTGATGAGCTTGATGCTCTTTTCCAATAAATATTGAGGGTCTATTCTAGTAACATAATGATAGATGCTTGGCTGCCATTTGACAAATTAAAATAATAAAAACGCTCTCATATAGGTAGCCTACTAGCACTGTACCTGGAGCTGTTGGCTAGAGCCCACATGCCACTGCCAGTGGGTACAGTCGCTATATAAAATGCAACATTTCTCTTACAAAACCATCAGTAGTTGAAAATGCGATGGAAACCAATAACTTTTTTAATGTGCACTACGTCATCACGCAGACTTTTATCCGACGATTTTATAATATTTGCATGAAATTGGATGGAAACCAAGCTATTTTCTCACCCTCCCATGTTCGCCCCCCAAATCTCTTACTCCCCCCATTTTACATAGCCGCCCACACACACCTCCCTGACCTTTGCATTCCCTCTTTGACACCCCCCCCAGGCAGACACCTCATGCTGGTGTGTGAGACCTGTAGCCAGGTGGTTGTAATTCCCCCGTGTAAACTAACACCTTAAGGCACCCTTTTGCACAGAGAGCAGAAACACTGATGTTGCGCAGGGTAGCCCCCCTTGCTATCAGAGTATGATCCTCCTAAATGTAACCCCCCGATGGCCCTTATAACCCATATTGGTGTTGCATCACAATGGTCTAAAGTGGATTCCTCTCCATCTACTTCACTATGAAGGAAGAGGGTGAAGGTGAGCAACTGCTGACAATTGGGACGATACGTTGGATTTTCTTTTTTTTAACTGGCAAGTCAGTTAATAACAAATTCTTATTTACATTGACGGCTTACACCGGCCACACCCGGACGACGCTGGGCCAATTGTGCTCCGCCCTATGGGACTCAATCAAGGCCGGTTGCGATACAGCCTAGACTTGAACCAGTGTCTGTAGTGACACCTCTAGCACTGAGATGCAGTGTCTTAGACCACTGCGCCACTCAGAATCTCCTCTCGTGTGCAAAATGGCTTCAGAAAGTCAAACACATAAGGCCCATGTTTTTTGCATTGCTTTCGGAAAATATAAACTTTTTAAACAATAAATCATGTGTGGACCACACACACATCTGAACAGTCCAAAATAAATACATTTAAAAAAAAAAACTTAAATACTAGTATAATATTTTCTCTGCTTTCAAAAATAAGTTTAATTTTTGGATAAAGTCCTTCAAAGGCTAGAAGTGTTAAGTATCCCCCCTACCCCCACACGCATGTAGTTCCCTTCCTCTAGCTTCAGGAGAAACCATTACGAGAAGGGGGGCAGCAGAGACAGGGGTGTCTGAATAAATAAAAGCCAGTTGAAACCCCCTTGTTCCGCACACCCCTTAAACCACTTCAAAACTGTGTGGTTTTGAAACTGTTGCTCTAGCTCCAGGATTGGGAACTGCGCTGGTCAAAGTCAGCGATGAGGCGCTTGATGTGGGCCAGCTTGTTGTGCAGGTACTCGCAGCGCTGCTTCTCCACCTGGTAGTTTGGGCTGTGCTGCAGGGTGACACATACACAAAGAAATTAGACTCCATAATGTTACCTGATATGCAGTGTTTAGAAAGTCATTCATAACGTTTTTTTTTGGGGGGGTTGAATTACTGTTACTTGACCGCTCAATGTTCCGGCGCTGTGTTTGGTTCATAAAACACAATGCCTTGAACTGTACAGAATGCTTGTTTTGTTAGTCTGCCTCCCTGGACAGCTGTAACCAAGCTAAGAAAAGTCAATTAATCATCTAATGTTACTTACGGGCCCTTCCCAATAATGCAGAGAGAAACAAATTAAAATAATTACGAGGAATAAATTAAAAAATAAATAAATACACCATCAACAGAACACACCAGCAGCATACAACCCTGCATCCCACTGCTGGCTTGCTTCTTAAGACAAGCAGGGTCGGTCCTGGTTGGGAGACCAGCTGCTGCTGGAAGTGGTGTTGGTGTTGGAGGGCCAGTAAGGGGCAGTCTCTCTGGTCTAAGGATATCCCAATGCCCTAGGGAAGTGAAGGGGACAATGCCCTGCATAGGGTGCAGTCTTTCGGATGGAACATTAAACGGGTGTCCTGAATCTGTGGTCATAAAAATGGCACTTATCAATGACCATGGGGTCAACACTCATACGATAAGTTCCCAACCTAACCTCATTCCTCATTGGCATATCTCACTTCTCTCCACCTGAGAGCGGATGTGTGGTGAGTGTTCTGACAAAAATGCTTGCCGTGCATCACCCTGGTGGGTGCTACACATTGGTGGTGGATGAGGGGAGTTTCTCCCTACCATGTAAAGTTACAGAAAAGCACTATAAAAATCCAATGAATGATTAAGATTTAGCCTTGGTTAGCCCATTTTTAAAGTCATTAAAGGGATATCGGGATTTTGGCAATGAGGCCCTTTATCTACTTCCCTTAAGTCTGATAAACTTTGTATACCATTTTTGTGTCTCAATTCCCAGTATGAAGGATGTTCTAGGTAGTTTCGCAAACATGCTAGTAGGTACCCATAGGCTTCCAGAAACTACCTCTAACATCCTTTATACTGGACAGACACAAAAATGTTATGCATGAGTTCATCGGACTCTGGAGAAGTAGATAAAAGGGCCTCATTACCAAAACATCCCTAAATAGTTTGCTAGTAATTAGCGCTGGCCACATTAGCTAACTAATGCATAATGAGTACTTTAGCTAGCTAGCCAGCCAGCCAGCCAGCCAGCCAGCCCTTTGGCTGTATTTGTATTTATTATGGATCCCCATTAGCTGCTGCCCAGGCACTTTTCCTGGGGTCCAGCAAAATAAAGGCAATTATACATTTAAAAAATGCCCACAGGCCTCTACTCTCACATATCTATAACACCAAATCTGTGTGTACATTTGTGTATAGTGCGTATGTTATTGTGCGATTGTATGCATGTGTCTGTTTGTGTTGCTTCACAGTCCCTGCTGTTCCATAAGGTGTATTCTCATTTTTAAATCAAATTTTACTACTGGCACAAGTTACTTGATGTGTAGTAGAGTTCCATGTAGTCATGGCTCTATGTAATACTGTGAGATTTTTTACGTACCGATTCCATGGCACATTGACTTGACACGCAAAACAACGTCGGATTCAAAACTTCGAAATTTAAATTATACAAAATTCTTGCAACCAATAGAATGATACAATCTTCCCAGCTCTGCAGATTGTTCTGCAAGGAGGCAGAGTCACTAGATCATTTATTTTGGTACTGTCCATATGTAGCTCGTTTTTGGTCACAGGTCCGGGAATGGCTGAAGAATTGCAACATTTACCAAAAACTAAACGTTGCAGATAACAATACTGGGTGATTTGAAAAGTCAGTCAATCGATCAGTAATATAATCATTATTTTAACAAAAATTGATATTTAAATGTACAATCTGTAGTAGCTATGAGAATAGAAAGGTAGAAGGGTGGGACTTATAACAAGAACCATTGTAAAACATACAGGGTTTGAAAAATGTATAAAGGTTCAGAAATTTTGTGAAATGGCAGTTACAAATAGAAATCAAACTGGATGCACATCAGAAATAGAAGGACTAAAAACAACCAATATATAACTATTGTGTCTCAAATATGTATAATCTGAAGGTAGAAGCCAAAGTGTTACGGTTTATTAGTTTACTCCATTTATGGGGGGGGTGGGAGGGGTTGCAGGGAATAAAGGTATATTAAAAATAAAATAAAAAGTGTATGTTTATATTTTTGGGGTACATTACATTACATTACATTACATTACATTACATACATACATACATACATACATACGAGGTCAAACGTTTTCTGTATAGTCTTCACAAGGTTTTCACACACACTTGCTGGTATTTTGGCCCATTCCTCCATGCAGATCTCCTCTAGAGCAGTGATGTTTGGGGCTGTTGCTGGGAAACACAGACTTTCAACTCCCTCCAAAGATTTTCTATGGGGTTGAGATCTGGAGACTGGCTAGGCCACTCCAGGACCTTGAAATGATTCTTACGAAGCCACTCCTTCGTTGCCCGGCCGGTGTGTTTGGGATCATTGTCATGCTGAAAGACCCAGCCACGTTTCATCTTCAATGCCTTTGCTGATGGAAGGAGGTTCTCACTCAAAATCTCACGATACATGGCCCCATTCATTCTTTCAGTCGTCGTGGTCCCTTTGAAGAAAAACAGCCCCAAAGCATGATGTTTCCACCCCCATGCTTCACAGTAGGTATGGTGTTCTTTGGATGCAACATTCTTTGTCCTCCAAACACAACGAGTTGAGTTTTTACCAAAAAGTTATATTTTGGTTTCATCTGACCATATGACATTCTCCCAATCTTCTTCTGGATCATCCAAATGCGCTCTAGCAAACTTCAGACGGGCCTGGACATGTACTGGCTTAAGCAGGGGGACACGTCTGGCACTGCAGGATTTGAGTCCCTGGTGGCGTAGTGTGTTACTGATGGTAGGTTTTGTTACTTTGGTCCCAGCTCTCTGCAGGTCTTTCACTAGGTCCCCCCGTGTGGTTCTGGGATTTTTGCTCACCGTTCTTGTGATCATTTTGACCCCACGGGGTGAGATCTTGCGTGGCGCCCCAGATCGAGGGAGATTATCAGTGGTCTTGTATGTCTTCCATTTCCTAATAATTGCTCCCACAGTTGATTTCTTCAAACCAAGCTGCTTACCTATTGCAGATTCAGTCTTCCCAGCCTGGTGCAGGTCTACAATTTTGTTTCTGGTGTCCTTTGACAGCTCTTTGGTCTTGGCCATAGTGGAGTTTGGAGTGTGAATGTTTGAGGTTGTGGACAAGTGTCTTTTATACTGATAACAAGTTCAAACTGGTGCCATTAATACAGGTAATGAGTGGAGGACAGAGGAGCCTCTTAAAGAATAAGTTACAGGTCTGTGAGAGCCAGAATTCTTGCTTGTTTGTAGGTGACAAAATACTTATTTTCCACCATAATTTGCAAATAAATTCATTAAAAATCCTACAATGTGATTTTCTGGATTTTTTCCCCCTCATTTTGTCTGTCATAGTTGAAGTGTACCTAGGATGAAAATTACAGGCCCATCTTTTTAAGCTGGAGAACTTGCACAATTAGTGGCTGACTAAATACTTTTTTGCCCCACTGTGTGTGTGTGTGTGTGTGTGTGTGTGTGTGTGTGTGTGTGTGTGTGTGTGTGTGTGTGTGTGTGTGTGTGTGTGTGTATATATGTATATATATATGAGATTGGAAATGCAGACAATTACATTACATTAAAGCTGATTCTCCCGCTCCGTGGCTCGACGACTCATTGCGAGCTCACAGAACAGGGCTCCGGGCAGCTGAGCGGAAATGGAGGAAAACTCGCCTCCCTGCGGACCTGGCATCCTTTCACTCCCTCCTCTCTACATTTTCCTCCTCTGTCTCTGCTGCTAAAGCCACTTTCTACCACTCTAAATTCCAAGCATCTGCCTCTAACCCTAGGAAGCTCTTTGCCACCTTCTCCTCCCTCCTGAATCCCCCCCCTCCTCCTCCCTCTCTGCAGATGACTTCGTCAACCATTTTGAAAAGAAGGTCGACGACATCCTATCCTCATTTGCTAAGTCAAACGACACCGCTGGTTCTGCTCACACTGCCCTACCCCGTGCTCTGACCTCTTTCTCCCCTCTCTCTCCAGATGAAATCTCGCTTCTTGTGACGGCCGGCCGCCCAACAACCTGCCCGCTTGACCCTATCCCCTCCTCTCTTCTCCAGACCATTTCCGGAGACCTTCGCCCTTACCTCACCTCGCTCATCCCTGACCGATGGCTACGTCCCTTCCGTCTTCAAGAGAGCGAGAGTTGCACCCCTTCTGAAAAAACCTACACTCGATCCCTCCGATGTCAACAACTACAGACCAGTATCCCTTCTTTCTTTTCTCTCCAAAACTCTTGAACGTGCCGTCCTTGGCCAGCTCTCCCGCTATCTCTCTCAGAATGACCTTCTTGATCCAAATCAGTCAGGTTTCAAGACTAGTCATTCAACTAAGACTGCTCTTCTCTGTATCACGGAGGCGCTCCGCACTGCTAAAGCTAACTCTCTCTCCTCTGCTCTCATCCTTCTAGACCTATCGGCTGCCTTCGATACTGTGAACCATCAGATCCTCCTCTCCACCCTCTCCGAGTTGGGCATCTCCGGCGCGGCCCACCTTGCGTCCTACCTGACAGGTCGCTCATACCCTGAGATCTGTCTCCTCGCCACGCGCTCTCACCACTGGTGTCCCCCAGGGCTCTGTTCGTCTCGCTATCAACTTGGCTCTGTCATAACCTCACATGGTCTCTCCTATCATTGCTATGCAGTTCCTTTCCCCTTCTGATGACCAAATCGCATCTCTGCATGTCTGGCAGACTCGATCCCTCGGCAAGACGGATGTCCCGGGGAAGGACAACTGATCTCGCCATCACGGTTGACAACTCCATTGTGTCCTCCTCCCAGAGCGCTAAGAACCTTGGCGTGATCCTGGACAACACCCTGTCGTTCTCAACTAACATCAAGGCGGTGGCCCGTTCCTGTAGGTTCATGCTCTACAACATCCGCAGAGTACGACCCTGCCTCACACAGGAAGCGGCGCAGGTCCTAATCCAGGCACTTGTCATCTCCCGTCTGGATTACTGCAACTTGCTGTTGGCTGGGCTCCCTGCCTGTGCCATTAAACCCCTACAACTCATCCAGAACGCCGCAGCCCGTCTGGTGTTCAACCTTCCCAAGTTCTCTCACGTCACCCCGCTCCTCCGCTCTCTCCACTGGCTTCCAGTTGAAGCTCGCATCCGCTACAAGACCATGGTGCTTGCCTACGGAGCTGTGAGGGGAACGGCACCGCAGTACCTCCAGGCTCTGATCAGGCCCTACACCCAAACAAGGGCACTGCGTTCATCCACCTCTGGCCTGCTCGCCTCCCTACCACTGAGGAAGTACAGTTCCCGCTCAGCCCAGTCAAAACTGTTCGCTGCTCTGGCCCCCCAATGGTGGAACAAACTCCCTCACGACGCCAGGACAGCGGAGTCAATCACCACCTTCCGGAGACACCTGAAACCCCACCTCTTTAAGGAATACCTAGGATAGGATAAAGTAATCCTTCTCACCCCCCCTTAAATGATTTAGATGTACTATTGTAAAGTGGTTGTTCCACTGGATGTCATAAGGTGAATTCACCAATTTGTAAGTCGCTCTGGATAAGAGCGTCTGCCAAATGACTTAAATGTAAATGTAATGATTCCACCCCTTAAAAAGATCAAATAAATACTGTGCGCCTCCCATAGCCTGTTCTGGACTTGGGAACTGTGAAGAGACCTCTGGTGGCATGTCTTGTGGGGCATGGGTGTCCGAGCTGTGTGCCAGTAGTTCAAACAGACAGCTCAGTGCATTCAACATGTCAATACTGCTCACAAATACAAGCAGTGAGGAAGTTAATCTCTCCTCCACTTTGAGCCAGGAGAGATTGACATGCATAGTTGGATGTACACAGAGAGCTAACATTACAAGGGCAAGCCATGATGCCCTGTTCGAAGCCAATTGCAATTTTCCTAAGTCCCTCTTTGCGGCACCTGACCACACGACTGAACATTATTCATTACAAGATTGTGTTGAGGTTTACTGAATGATTTGTCCCAAATGCAATGCTTTTAGTTTAGGAAATATTTATGATGAACTTATTCCTTGCCACCCATTCTGAAACAAACTGTTAAGTGTTGCTGTCACATCAGTCGCTGTGGTAGCTGACGTGTACAGTGCTGAGTCATCCGCATACATAGACAGACTGGCATGTCGTTAGTAAAGATGGAAAAAAGGGACCTAGACAGCTGCTCTGAGGAATTCCTGATTCTACCTGGATTTGTTTTGGGAGAGGCTTCCATTAAAGAACACCCTCTGTGTACTGTTAGACAGGTAACTCTTCATCCAAAATATAGCAGGGAGTGTAAATCCATAGCCCCCCCAATCTTTTTATCATTAATTTCTCTCAGCTATTCAGTCATTTGTGTAAGTGCTGTGCTTGTTGAATGTCCTTCCCTATAAGCGTGCTGAAAGTCTTGTCAATTTGTTTACTGTAAAATAGCATTGTATCTGGGTCAAACAATTCTTTCTACAAGAAGACTAAGAGTTGGTAACAGGCTGATTGGTCGACTATTTGAGCCAGTAATGGGGCCTTCACTATTCTTAGGTAGGGGAATAACTTTTGCTTCCCTCCAGGCCTGAGGGCACACACTTTCTAGTAGGCTTCAATAGAAAATGTGGCAATATTGTCCTCTATTATCCTCAAGAAATTTTCAATCCAGGTTCAGTCCCCAGTGGCTTGTCATTGTTGATAGACAATTTTTTCACCTCATCCATACTTAGTTTACGGAATTCAAAATTACAATGCTAGTCTTTCATAATTTGGTCAGATATAGGTCAGCGTTTGTTGCTGGCATGTCATGGCTAAATTTGCTTATCTACCCAATTTAAAAAAAAAAACATTAAAAAGTAGTCGGCAGTAGGTTGTGTGATAAAGGAGCCATCTGATTCATCGAATGATGGAGCGGAGTTTGGCTTTTTGCCAAATAGTCTTTTAAGGTGCTCCAAAGCTTCTTTTTTTCTTTCTAGCATTCTTTATGTCATTTAGCTTTGTTTTAGTGTAGTTTCTTCTTTAAATTCAGTTTAGTCACATGATATCAATTTGCACTGTTTGCCAATCAGTTGTACAGCCAGATCTATTTGCCATCTTTTTCCTCATCTCTCTCAACCACATACTTTAATTTCTCAATCCACAGGGATTTTACTTTGTAACTAGGGGGCAGTATTTTCATTTTTGGATAAAAAAAACATTCCCGTTTTAAACAAGATATTTTGTCACGAAAAGATCCTCGACTATGCATATAATTGACAGCTTTGGATAGAAAACACTGACGTTTCCAAAACTGCAAAGATATTGTCTGTGAGTGCAACAGAACTGATGTTACAGATAAAACCCAGATAAAAATCCAATCAGGAAGTGCTGCATTTTTGAAACCGCCTCATGCCAATGACTCCTTATATGGCTGTGAATGAGCTACGAATGAGCTTATGTTTTCTACGTATTCCCCAAGGTGTCTACAGCATTGTGACGTCTTTTTACGCATTTATGTTGAAGAATAGCCGTAAGGGACCACATTTAGCAAGTAGTCACATGATGGCTCCCGCAGAAAATCTTGCGTAAAGTACACAAGTAGCCATTTTTCCAATCGCTTCTTATGAGAAACCAATTGTCGAGACGGATATATTATCGAATTGTTATGTGAAAAACACCTTGAGGATTGATTCTAAACAACGCTTGCCATGTTTGTCGATATTATGGAGCTAATTTGGAAAAAAGTTTGCCGTTGTAGTGACCGCATTTCCCGGTCGATTTCTCAGCCAAACGTGACGAACAAACGGGAGCTATTTCGCCTACAAAAATAATCTTTATGGAAAAAAAGAACATTTTCTATCTAACTGGGAGTCTCCTGAGTGAAAACATCCCAAGTTCTTCAAAGGTAAATGATTTAATTTGATTGCTTTTCTTATTTTCGTGAAAATGTTGCCTACTGCCAGCAGAGCCTAGCATAGGATTATGCCATGATAAACTTACACAAATGCTTGTCTAGCGTTGGCTGTAAAGCATATTTTGAAAATCTGAGATGACAGTGTGATTAACAAAAGGCTAAGCGGTGTCTCAATATATTTCATTTGTGATTTTCATGAATAGGAAGATTTTGTAGGAAGATATGTCAGCTGCGTTATGCTAATTAGTTTGAGGCTATGATTAAGCTCCCGGATCACTCACAGACAATATCTTTGCAGTTTTGGAAACGTCAGAGTGTTTTCTATCCAAAGCAATTATATGCATAGTCGAGCATCTTTTCGTGACAAAATATCTTGTTTAAAACGGGAACATTTTTTTTATCCAAAAATGTAAATATCGCCCAATAGTCGTAAAAGGTTAGTCGTAAAGGCTAGTCATAAAAGGTTAATAGCAAAATAATTATATATGTTCATGTGGGCTATATTTAAATACTTTCCTGTGATGCTTAAATTGTTTTTCTTGCTTTAAAATGGGAAACTTAAGAGGTAGACATGGCTCAGGTTATTTTTATTAGTGCTGCACACAATGGACTTCCTAATAGGGCACACCAACTCCGTGCTAACAGTATTACTCTTGTTCATAGGCATATGATTACTGCATACAATAGCTGTAGGATCAGCAGAGGCATTCAGGGCAGTAAGAGTGACATAAATTAGATTACTTTCATTGTCTCTTTCAACACCCCTAGGATAATGTACATTTGCTGAAGCATTATGACAATGGTAGGGATTAAATGAGTTGGACATGGGTTATTGATAAGTCATTGTCTCAACGAAGCCTAATAATTTTGTGAAAGGATTCAGGATCCCAAATGATTTGGGTGGATCCAATCCTCCTTATAATACAATGTCCACTTCTTAAAGTGAGACTGGAACATGTTTCAAGTCACCCTTCCAAAAAGGGTTATGACTCGTGAAGGACAAGTAGACAGCCAGACTTCAACTTCACTCCTGCTGGTGCATGTACACTACCGTTCAAAAGTTTGGGGTCACTTGTGAATGTCCTTGTTTTTGAACGAAAAGCACATTTTTTTTGTCCATTAAAAAAAAAAAATCATCAAATTGATTAGAAATACAGTGTAGACATCGTTAATGTTGTAAATGACTGTTGTAGTTGGAAACGGCAGTTTTTCATGGAATATCTACGTATGCATACAGAGGCCCATTATCAGCAACCATCCCTCCTGTGTTCCAATGGCACGTTGTGTTAGCTAATCCAAGTTTATAATTTAAAAAAAGGCTAATTGAGCATGAGAAAATCCTTTTGCAATTATGTTAGCACAGTTATAAACTGTTGTACTGATTAAAGAAGAAATAAAACTGGCCTTCTTTAGACTAGTTGAGTATCTGGAGCGCCAGCATTTGTGGGTTCAATTACAGGCTCAAAATGACCAGAAACGTCAGTTTATTCTTGTTCTGAGAAATGAAGGCTATTCCATGTGAGAAATTGCCAAGAAACCGAAGATCTCATACAATGCTGTGTACTCCTCCCTTCACAGAACAGCGCAAACTGGCCCTAACCAGATTGGAAAGAGTGGGAGACCCCAGTGCACAACTGAGCAAGAGGACAAGTACATTAGCGTGTCTAGTTTGAGAAACAGCCTCCTCACAAGTCCTCAACTGGCAGCTTCATTAAATAGTACCTGCAAAAACACCAGTTTCAACGTCAACAGTGAAGAGGCAACTCCGGTATGCTTGCCTTCTAGGCAGCGTTCCTCTGTCCAGTGTGTGTTCTTTTGCCTATCTTTAATTTTTATTGGTCAGTCTGAGATATGGCTTTTTCTTTGCAACTCTGCCTAGAAGGCCACCATCCTGGAGTCGCCTCTTCACTGTTGAGACTGGTGTTTTGCGGGTACTATTTAATGAAGCTGCCAGTTGAGGACTTGTGAGGAGGCTGTTTCTCAAACTAGAAACTAATGTACTTGTCCTCTTGCTCAGTTGTGCACCGGGGCCTTCCACTCTTACTATTCCGGTTAGATCCAGTTTGCCCTGTTCTTTGAAGATCTCGTACATTGCAGTGTACTACTCTCTTCAGTTTCTTGGCAATTTCGCGCATGGAATATCCTTCATTTCTCAGAATGCTTCAAGCATTGCGCTGTTTATGACTTCAAGCCTATCAACTCCCGAGATTAGGCTGGTGTAATCGATGTGAAATGGCTAGCTAGTTAGCGGGGTGCACGCTAATAGCGTTTCAAACGTCACTCGCTCTGAGACTTGGAGTGGTTGTTCATCTTGCTCTGCATGGGTCACGCTGCATCGCGGGTGGCTGTTGTCGTTGTGTTCCTGGTTCGAGTGAGGAGAGGGACGGAAGCTATACTGTTACACTGGCAATACTAAAGTGCCTATAAGAACATCCAATTGTCAAAGGTATATGAAATACAAAATGGTATAGAGAGAAATAGTCCTATAATAACTACAACTTCTTACCTGGGAATATTGACGACTCATTTTAAAAAAAGGGACCACCAGCTTTGATATGTTCTCATGTTCTGAGCAAGGAACTTTAAACGTTAGCTTTCTTACATGGCACATATTGCACTTTTACTTTCTTCTCAAACACTTTGTTTTGGAATTATTTAAAACAAATTGAACATGTTTCATTATTTATTTGAGGCTAAATGGATTTTTATTTATGTATTATATTAAGTTAAAATAAGTGTTCATTCAGTATGGTTGTAATTGTCATTATTACATTTATGTATTTTTTAAGTAAATCGTCCGATTAAATCGGTACCAGCTTTTTTTGGTCCTCCAATAAATCGGTATCTGCGTTGAAAAATCATAAAATCGGTCGACCTCTAGTTTCAAGCTACAATAGTCATTTACAACATTGTCGACACTGTATTTCTGATCGATTTGATGTTATTTTAAAATGGACAATTTTTTGCGCTTTTCTTTAAAACAAGGCATTTCCTATGTGACCTCAAACTTTTGAACGGTAGAGTAGCTAGCGATTAGTGTCATTGCTAATTTATACCACATGTACAGTACCGTCGGAAGTATCCAGACCCCTTGACTTTTTCCCAACTTTGTTACATTACAGCCTTATTCTGAAATTCCCCCCATCAATCCACACACAACAAAGCAAAAACCACATGTACATAAGTATTCAGACTCTTTACTCAGTACTTTGTTTTTTTTTGTTTTTTCACCTTTATTTAACCAGGTAGGCTAGTTGAGAACAAGTTCTCATTTGCAACTGCGACCTGGCCAAGATAAAGCATAGCAGTGTGAACAGACAACACAGAGTTACACATTGAGTAAACAATAAACAAGTCAATAACACAGTAGAAAAAAAAGGGTCTATATACATTGTGCAAAAGGCATGAGGTGGTAGGCAAATAATTACAATTTTGCAGATTAACCCTGGAGTGATAAATGATCAGATGGTCATGTACAGGTAGAGATATTGATGTTCAAAAGAGCAGAAAAGTAAATAAATAAAAACAGTATGGAGATGAGGTAGGTATAATTGGGTGGGCTATTTACCGATAAGACGATGTACAGCTGCAGCGATCGGTTAGCTGCTCAGATAGCAGATGTTTGAAGTTGGTGAGGGAGATAAAGGTCTCCAACTTCAGCGATTTCTGCAATTCGTTCCAGTCACAGGCAGCAGAAAACTGGAACGAAAGGCGGCCAAATGAGGTGTTGGCTTTAGGGATGATCATTGAGATACACCTGCTGGAGCGCGTGCTACGGGTGGGTGTTGCCACCGTGACCAGTGAACTGAGATAAGGCGGGGCTTTACCTAGCATGGACTTGTAGATGACCTGGAACCAGTGGGTCTGGCGACGAATATGGAGCGAGGGCCAGCCGACTAGAGCATACAAGTCGCAGTGGTGGGTGGTATAAGGTGCTTTAGTGACAAAATGGATGACACTGTGATAAACTGCATCCAGTTTGCTGAGTAGAGTGTTGGAAGCTATTTTGTAGATGACGTCGCCGAAGTAGAGGATTGATAGGATAGTCAGTTTTACTAGAGTAAGTTTGGCGGCATGAGTGAAGGAGGCTTTGTTGCAGAATAGAAAGCCAATTCTGGATTTGATTTTCGATTGGAGATGTTTGATATGAGTCTGGAAGGAGCGTTTACAGTCAAGCCAGACACCTAGGTACTTATAGATTTGTTTGTTGAAGCACCTTTGGCAGCGATTACAGCCTTCGGAATGACATGATAAGCTTGGCACACCTGTATTTGGGGACTTCCATTCTTCTCTGCAGATCCTCTCAAGCTATTTTAGGTTGGATGGGGAGTGTCGCCGCACAGCTACTTTCCAGTCTCTCCATAGATGTTCGATCAGGTTCAAGTCCGGGTTCTGGCTGGGCCACTCAAGGACATTCAGACTAGTCCCGAAACCACTCCTGTGTCGTCTTGCCTGTGTACTTAGGTTCACGTCCTGTTGGAAGGGTGAACCTTCGCCTCAGTCAGGTTCTGAGCGCTCTGGAGCAGGTTTTCATTAAGGATCTCTGTACTTTGCTCCGTTCATCTTTCTCTCGATCCGGACTAGTCTCCCATTCCCTGCCGCTCAAAACCATCCCCCCAGCATGCTGCTGCCACCACCATGCTTCAACATAGGGATGGTGCCAGGAATCCTCCAGACAGGACGCTTGGCCTTTAGGCCAAGCGTTCAATCTTGGTTTTATCAGACCAGAGAATCTTGTTTCTCATGGTCTGAGAGTCTTTAGTTGCATTTTGGCAAACTCCAAGCGAGCGGTCATGTGCCTTTTACTGCGGAATGGCTTCTGTCTGGCCACTACAATAAAGGCCTGATTGGTGAAGCTCTGTAGAGATGGTTGTCCTTCTGGAAGATTCTCCCGTTTCCACAGAGAAACTCTGGAGCGCTGTCAGAGTGACTGACCATCGGGTTCTTGGTCACCTCCCTGAACAAGGACCTTCTCCTCCGATTGCTTAGTTTTCAGGGCTGCCAGCTCTAGGAAGAGTCTTGGTGGTTCCAAACCTCTTCTATTTAGGAATGGAGGCCACTGGGTTCTTGGGGACCTTCAATGCTGCAGACATTTGGTACCCTTCCCTAGATCTGTGCCTCAACACAATCCTGTCTCAGAGCTCTACGGACAATTCCTTTGACCTCATGGCTTGGTTTTTGCTCTGACATGCACGGTCAACTGTGGGACCTTAAATAGACAGATGTTCCTTTCCAAATCATGCCCAATCAGTTGAATTTACCAGAGGTGGATTCCAAACAAATTGTAGAAACATGTCACGGTTGATCAATGGAAACAGGATGCAGGATTTCGAGTCTCATAGCGAAGGGTCTGAGCACGTATAAGGTATACATTTTTTTTTTTACCCCTTTCTCCCAAATTTTGTGGAATCCAATTGGCAGTTAATGTCTTCTCATTGCTGGAACACCTGTACGGTCTCGGGAGAGGCGAAGGTCGAGAGCCGTGCGTCCTCCGAAACGCCACCCAACCAAGCCGCACTTGCTTCTTGACACAATGCCCACTTAACCCGGAAGCCAGCCGCACAAATGTGTTGGGAAGAAACACCATACACCTAGCGACCGTGTCAGCGTGCACTGCGCCCGGCCAGCCACAGGACATCCCTGATGGACAAAGCCTCCCATAACCCAGACGACGCTGGGCCAATTGTGCGCCGCCCCATGGGTCTCCCGGTCGCGGCCGGCTATGACAGAGCCTGGACTCGAACCCAGAATCTCTAGTGGTACAGCTAGCACTGCAATGCAGTACCTTTTTTTGTATAATTTTATAAAAACCTGTTTTCTGTGTCATTATGGTGTATTGTGTATAGATTGATGAGCAAAATTGTTTAATTTAATCAATTTTAGACTAAAGCCATAACGTAACAAAATGTGGAGAAAGTCAAGTGGTCTGAATTCCTTCCGAATGCACTAAGCGTGTAATGCAAAGACTGAAAATGGCTATGCTGCATCGCAAAAACAAGTGCTTGGCCCAAAATTGGGTCTTGACGCAACTAGGCAAGGAAACACCATTTTGCCTAGCAAATTCAGATTTACACACATTAGCTAGCTAATAGCTCATTGACTAAGTTTGTTATTTAAATATTTGTTTTACTTACTAGTCTCATTTTGTTGTACTCTTTCATCACGTCTTCATGTACCTCCTGCAAAAGTTGAAACAACGTCGCTTTCATTTATATGAGCATGTGTTCCATTGAGACCAGACTTTAAATCTGACCTAGTACTCTTTGGTGTAGACCTAGTTGTTATATGACCTGAGGGGTATACTACAAAGCAGGATCAATGAGGTAGCCAGCTAATTTGCCTAAATATTCTTAATTATATATATTTTTTGAAAGACCAGCTTGAAAATGGGCATGGTATAATTGACTCAACGACCAAAAATGCATACAGTGCCTTCAGAGTGTAATCATACTAGAGGTCCAAAAAGTTAAACCCATTTTGAAATGGACCTGGGGCTTTCCCACCCAGACCCAATATGCATTATTACATTTTTTTTTTTAGAGACCTGGTCGGATCCAGACCCATTCCGATCAAAATCAAATCAAATGTATTTGTCACATACACATGGTTAGCAGATGTTAATGCGAGTGTAGCAAAATGCTTGTGCCTAAATACACACAAGTGTAAAGGGATAAAGAATATGTACATAAAGATATATGAATGAGTGATGGTACAGAGCGGCATAGGCATGATGCAATAGATGGTATCGAGTACAGTATATACATATGAGATGAGTATGTAAACAAAGTGGCATAGTTTAAAGTGGCTAGTGATACATGTATTACATAAAGATGCAGTAGATGATAGAGTACAGTATATACGAGATGAATAATGTAGGGTATGTAAACATTATATTAAGTAACATTGTTTAAAGTGGCTAGTGATATATTTTACATCAATTCCCATTATTAAAGTGGCTGGAGTTGAGTCAGTGTGTTGGCAGCAGCCACTTAATGTTAGTGGTGGCTGTTTAACAGTCTGCTGGCCTTGAGATAGAAGCTGTTTTTCAGTCTCTCGGTCCCAGCTTTGATGCACCTGTACTGACTCGCCTTCTGGATGATAGCAGGGTGAACAGGCAGTGGCTCAGGTGATTGTTGTCCTTGATGATCTTTATGGCCTTCCTGTGACATCGGGTGGTGTAGGTGTCCTGGAGGGCAGATAGTTTGCCCCCGGTGATGCGTTGTGCAGACCTCACTACCCTCTGGAGAGCCTTACGGTTGTGGGCGGAGCAGTTGCCGTACCAGGCGGTGATACAGCCCGACAGAATGCTCTCGATTGTGCATCTGTAGAAGCTTGTGAGTGCTTTTGGTGACAAGCCGAATTTCTTCAGCCTCCTGAGGTTGAAGAGGCGCTGCTGCACCTTCTTCACGATGCTATCTGTGTGGGTGGACCAAATCAGTTTGTCTGTGATGTGTACGCCGGGGAACTTAAAACTTACTACCCTCTCCACTACTGTCTCATCGATGTGGATAGGGGGGGGATGTTCCCTCTGCTGTTTCCTGAAGTCCACAATCATCTCCTTTGTTTTGTTGACGTTGAGTGTGAGGTTATTTTCCTGACACCACACTGAGGGCCCTCACCTCCTCCCTGTAGGGCCGTTGTTGGTAATCAAGCCTACCACTGTTGTGTCATCCGCAAACTTGATGATTGAGTTGGAGGCGTGCGTGGCCACGCAGTCGTGGGTGAACAGGGAGTACAGGAGAGGGTTCAGAACGCACCCTTGTGGGGCCCCAGTGTTGAGGATCAGCGGGGTGGATATGTTGTTACCTACCCTCACCACCTGGGGGCGGCCCGTCAGGAAGTCCAGTAACCAGTTACACAGGGCGGGGTCGAGACCCAGGGTCTCGAGCTTGATGACGAGCTTGGAGGGTACTATGGTGTTAAATGCGGAGCTGTAGTCGATGAACAGCATTCTCACATAGGTATTCCTCTTGTCCAGATGGGTTAGGGCAGTGTGCAGTGTGGTTGAGATTGCATCGTCTGTGGACCTATTTGGGCGGTAAGCAAATTGGAGTGGATCTAGGGTGTCAGGTAGGGTGGAGGTGATATGGTCCTTGACTAGTCTCTCAAAGCACTTCATGATGACGGAAGTGAGTGCTACGGGGTGGTAGTCGTTTAGCTCAGTTACCTTAGCTTTCTTGGGAACAGGAACAATGTTGGCTCTCTTGAAGCATGTGGGAACAGCAGACTGGGATAAGGATTGATTGAATATGTCCATAAACACACCAGCCAGCTGGTCTGCGCATGCTCTGAGGGCGCGCGGCTGGGGATGCCGTCTGGGCCTGCAGCCTTGCGAGGGTTGACACGTTTAAATGTTTTACTCACCTCGGCTGCAGTGAAGGAGAGTCCTCATGTTTTGGTTGCGGGCCGTGTCAGTGGCACTGTATTGTCCTCAAAGCGGGCAAAAAAGTTATTTGGTCTGCCTGGGAGCAAGACATCCGGGTCCGTGACTGGGCTGGTTTTGCCATCAATATTCTTATGTTGTTGAGAGTCCACGTGATGGAAGCAGTCTTTTTGTAATCCGTGATTGACTGTAGACCCTGCCACATACCTCGTGTCTGAGCCGTTGAATTGCGATTCTACTTTGTCTCTATACTGACGCTTAGCTTGTTTGATGGCCTTGCGGAGGGAATAGCTAAACTGTTTGTATTCAGTCATGTTTCCGGTCACCTTGCCCTGATTAAAAGCAGTGGTTCTCGCTTTCAGTTTCACGAGAATGCTGCCATCAATCCACGGTTTCTGGTTTGGGAATGTTTTAATCGTTGCTATGGGAACGTCATCTTCAACGCACGTTCTAATGAACTCGCTCACCGAATCAGCATATTCGTCAATGTTGTTGTTTGACGCAATACGAAACATATCTCAGTCCACGTGATGGAAGCAGTCTTGGAGCATGGTATCAGATTGGTTGAACAGACCTGAGCGCAGGAGCTTCTTGTTTTAGCTTCTGTCTGTAGGCAGGGAGCAACAAAATGGAGTCGTGGTCAGCTTTTCCAAAAGGAGGGCGGGGGAGGGCCTTATATGCGTCGCGGAAGTTAGAATAGCAGTGATCCAAGGTTTTACCAGCCCTGGTTGCGCAATCGATATGCTGATACAATTTAGGGAGTCTTGTTTTCAGACTAGCCATGTTAAAATATATACACGAACTGGCAAATCTGGTGCAGTCCATCAGGAGGAGATGCTCTGCAGTACTTAATACAGCTGGTGGCCACACCAGATACTGACTGTTATCTTTGACCCCCCTTCCCCTTTTGTTCAGGGACACATTATTCCACATCTGTGGAACTTGTTCAGTCTTTCCCACTAAAAACAGTCTCATATACTTCCATTAATGTTTTCAACTGGTACTGGGGGACCTTCAGACGAGCTTGTGGGTGTCCTAGAGCAAGCCTCTGGCTTGGCGGACTCACTAAGCACAAATGCATATTTTGTAAATAATCTGAGAGTGTTGGAGTGTGCCCCTGGTTATCCTTACATTTTAAAAACAAGGAAATGGTGCTGTCTGCTTTGCTTAATATAAGGAATTTTAAGTGATTTATAATTTTGATACTTAAGTATATTTTTACTCAAGTAGTATTTTACTGGCTGACTTACTTGAGAAACTTTCTATTAAAAGGAATCTATACTTTTTCTCAAGTATGAAAATTGGGTACTTTCTCCACCACTGCATATTTGTGAGAGTCTCATCAAGTTAGTAGGCGCTAAGGATGATTTTGATAACTTATGATTGGCCAACAACAAGCTACACACCCAACTCATGAAAAAGCAAGAGCATCAACATAAAATATCTAATTTCTCTCTCCCCCGCTACTGCAGCAGTCTCGTTTGGATCTGTAAGGGTCCTTCCGGACAAGTCAGTTCCAATTACACATACCGGAGACAATCATATTAGATCCAATCCAGACCGGTGACATTTATAATTCTGGATGCGGACCAGTTCGGGTATTTAGGCAAATGTGGATCCGTGAAGACCTCTAATTTATACCCCTTGACTTCATACCCCTTAAATTTCATATTGTTGTTTTACAGCTTGAATTCAAAATTGATTATTTCTCTCAGAGATCTAGACACACATAATACCCCATAACGACAAAGTGAAAACATGCAAAAAATGTTAAGCCAATTAACTGAAAATTAAATGCATAAATCTAAATTTACATAAGTATTCACACCCCTTTGCTATGATACTCCAAATTGAGCTCCAGTGCATCCAATTTCCTTTGATTATCCTTGAGATGTCACTACAACTTAGAGTCCACCTGTGGCCAATTCAATTGTTTAAACATGATTTAGAAAGAAACACGTCTAATAAAAAAAAGGATAAAGCAAAAACGATACCATTGAGATCAGTTCCTTGGACTTCAAGATAGAATTGTGATGAAGCATAAATCTTGGCAAATGTTTCAAACAATTTCTAGAATGTTGAAGTACAGTGGTCTACATCATTGGGAAATTGAAAAAAAATATGGAACTACACAGACTCCGCATAGAGCTGGCCATCTGACCAAACAGGCAAGAAAGACCTTGATCAGGAAGATAACCAAGAACACAATGACCACCCTGACAGAACTACAGAGTTCCTTGGCTGAGATGGGAGAACTTGCCAGAAGGACAATCTACAGCACTTCACCAATCTGGGCTTTATGAAAGAGTGGCCAGAGAAGCCACTCCTGAGAAAAAGGCACGACTGGAGTACACAAAAAGGCCAGTGAAAGACTCCGATCATAAAAGCAAAAGATGACGGTAAAAAGTTCTCTTTGGTCGAACACAAAGCATTATGTCTGGAGAAAACCTGGCACAGCTCATCACCTGTCAAACACCATCCCTACCGTGCAGCATGATGGTGGCAGCATCATTCTATAGGGATGCTTTTCAGCGGCAGGGACTGGATGGATGGCGGGAACAATGAATGGAGCCAAATACAGGCACTGACTCTCTTGCACTGGCTCTATGCACACTCACTAGTCTCTACCCACACACATACTACACAGACACTCCCACACACTGTTGCTACTCTGTTAAATATCCTGATTGCCTCGTCACTTTTACATTTACATAATGTATATACACTGTATTACCTCGTACCAATGCACATTGACTCGGTACTGATACCTTGTATAGCCTCGTTATTGTTATTATATTGCGTTAAATATTTACTAAAAAAAAAAGGAAAAGCTGTCTTTTTAACTCTGCATTGTTGGAAATGGACTCGTAAATAAGCATTTCACGGTAGTCTCCACCTGTTGTATTCGGCACATGTGACCAGATCTTGACGAGATCCTGCTTCAGAATGCAAGTGAACGGGGCGAAGATTTACGTTCCAACAGGAAAATGACCAAAGCATAATGAAATGAGTTTCCATGGCCGTGCAGCCACACAAGCCTAACTTCACCATGCCCAATACAAAGTTTTGGCTGGAGTGGTGTAAATCTCACCACCATTAGACTCTGGAGCAGTGGAAACGCATTCTCTGGAGTGATGGATCACGCTTCAACATCTGCCCATCCGACAGATGAATCTGGTTTGGCAGCTGCCAGGAGAATGCTACCAGCCCGAATGCATAGTGCCAACTGTAAAGTTTGGTGGAGGAGGAATAATGGTCTGGGGCTGTTTTTTGTGGTTTGGGCTAGGCCCCTTAGTTCCAGTGAAGGGACATCTTAACCTAACAGCATAAAATGACATTCTAGATGATTCTGTGCTTCCAAAGTTGTGGCAACAGTTTGGGGGAAGGCCCTTTCCTGTTTCAGAATGACAATGTCCAGCGCACAAATTGAGGTCCATACAGAAATGGTCTGTCGAGATTGGTGTGGAAGAACTTGACTGGCCTGCACAGAGCCCTGACCTCAACCCCATTGAATATCTTTGGGATGAATTGGAACACAGACTGTGAGCCAGGGCTAATCGCCCAACATCAGTGCCTGACCTCACTAATGCTTGTGGCTGAATGGAAACAAGTCCCCGCATCAATTTTCCAACATCTCGTGGAAAGCCTTCCCAGAAGAGTAGAGGCTGTTTTAGCAGAAAGGGGGGGACTCCATTTAAGGCCCATGATTTTGGAATGAGATGTTCGACAAGCAGGTGTCCACAGACTACGTGACAGAGTATTTCATTTACAATACATTTACAACATTTCTAAAAACACGTTTTCACTTTGTCATTATGGGGCATTGTGTGTAGATGGGTTAGAAAAAACAAATGTAATCCATTTTACATTCAGGCTCTAACAACAAAATGTGGAATAAATCAAGGGGTGTGAATACTTTCTGAAGAAACTGTATCAACTTGGAAAAGGACATGCTCAGATATCCAGGCACTGTATCCAAGTTCAGATTTCTTAAATGAACCAAAAAATCAATAGTAATTTCTGGCTGTTTAATGAAATTAGCTGGCTAACTCATTGAACTTGCATTGTAGTATACCCCTCTACTTTTGTGGTATAGATTGTTGTGTTTTGGCCTGGTTGTAACTGTGGTGTAGTTTGTTCAAATCTGACCTGGTACTCTTTGGTGCCAGGCGGCAGCCTCCTGCACTGAGCGTCTAGCTGGGTGAAGTGGCGAGTGATCTTCTCCACACGGGCATGCAGGATGCGGTACTCCTCATACTCTGCATTGAAGTTGTCCTTGTAAGTCTGCCTCTGGTCCATGGACACCACTGCCATGTACTTACTGTAACGGGACAGCAGCACAGGACAGTAGCACAGGACAGTGACACACACACGTGCCATTCAATTGTATTTCAGAGGGCTAAAAGGGGGTACCATCCCAAAAAAGGTTGATTGGCAGCGGTGGCATTCTTATGGAAGCTTCATGTTCAACATAGAACAAAGAGGATTAAGTCAGTAAATAAAAGTACTCACCATATGTAATCTGGCATCACAGTGGTGGAGGAGTCTGTGGAGTGGACTGGCCTCTTTTTATTGTCTGAATAACAAAAGACACACATCGGACAATTACATCAACTGACATCAGAACAGCTCTCTTTACTAGCCTTAAAATAATGACTAGCACCCCCTCCCCACAATTATTTGTTGTTGTAAACTAACACTTGCACTTGACGCGGTTCCCTTACTAGCTCTAAATTTGCTGAAAGCTATGAGGAAAAATGTATTTACTATGACTGATGTGGTTGTCCCACCCATCTTAAAATGAACTGTACGTCACTCTGGATAAGAGCTCCTGCTGAATGACTAAACTAACGTAAATGTAAAACGAGCTATTCAAAAGTACTGGTCTTGAAAGAGTTGTCAGAGTGAACCCTTGGACAGATTTCTGAGTGTGCTGCTCAGGGCGGACCAATCTTTACTTATCATAAAGACAAGGTATATCAGTGAAATTAACTTCCATGATCAAAGGTTTGTTGGCACCAATTACAGGGCACAGACACATACAGAGTAGAAAATGCTGAGCTAGAGTCCAAAGGATGAAAGAAAATTGGTTTGTAAGGTTGGATGTAGAAGAATTGGCACATACATACTAAATCAATCATCATACATACCAGTTGAAGTCGGAAGTTTACATACACCTTAACCAAATACATTTAAACTGACATTTAATCCTAGTAAAAAGTCCCTGTCTTAGATCAGTTAGGATCACCACTTTATTTTAAGAATGTGAAATTATTTATTTCATCACATTCCCAGTGGGTCAGAAGTTTACATGCACTCAATTAGTATTTGGTAGCATTGGCTTTAAAATGTTTAACTTGGAGCAAACATTTCAGGTAGCATTCCACAAGCTTCCCACAATACGTTGGGTGAATTTTGGCCCTTTGCTGTTAGGTCCTTTGCTGTTGTTCTGGATTTGATTTCCACTTTTCGCACCAAAGTACATTCATCTCTAGGAGACAGAATACGTCTCCTTCCTAAGTGGTATGACGGCTGCGTGGTACCATGGTGTTTATGCTTGCGTACTATTGTTTGTAACAGATGAATATTTGGAAATTGCTCCCAAGGATCAACCACACGTGGATGTCTAAAAACAAAATTCTGAGGTCTTAGCTGATTTCTTTTCATTTTCCCAAGACGTCAAGCAAAGAGGCACTGATTTTGAAGGTAGGCCTTGAAATACATCCACAATTGACATAATTGACTCAAATTATGTCAATTAGCCTACCAGAAGCTTCTAAAGCCATGACATAATTTTCTGGAATTTTCCAAGCTGTTTTAAAAAGGCACAGTAAACTTCTAACCCACTGGAATTGTGATACAGTGAATTATAAGTGAAATAATCGGTCCGTAAACAATTGTTGTAAAAATTACTTGTGTCATGCACAAAGTAGATGTCCAAGAATGTCCTAACCGACTTACCAAAACTATAGTTTGTTAAGAAATTTGGGGAGTGGTTGAAAACCGAGTTTTAATGACTCCAACCTAAGTATGTACATTTCCGACTTCAACTGTACATACAGTGCCTCGCGAAAGTATTCGGCCCCCGAACTTAAGAGGGCTGAATCATTTTGCACGCCCAATTTTTCAGTTTTTGACTTGTTAAAAAAGTTTGAAATATCCAATAAATGTCGTTCCACTTCATGATTGTGTCCCACTTGTTGTTGATTCTTCACAAAAAAATACAGTTTTATATCTTTATGTTTGAAGCCTGAAATGTGGCAAAAGGTCGCAAAGTTCAAGGGGGCCGAATACTTTCGCAAGGCACTGTATATACAACTCAAGTGAGAAACGTACTCCAATACGGAAGCAGCCCATCATGTTCAAAGCATGCATACAATTTGCCCTTTCCAAGCACACACACCATGAGTGCACTTTTAATGCCTGGTTGTGCATTGCTGTCATTACAAAACCATGGATTGGAATCAGGCCTTACATGATAATGAGCATGCACTCACACCTTTCCCTTCTTAACAAGGCATTCAAGCATGAAGCCAAACCAAGGCATTAAGGAAGATTACCTTCGTCTGAGCAGAATAGGCTTTTGGCGGGGATGACTGGCCTTCGTCTTTCCTCCCCGTTGGCGTGGTGTCTCTTCCTGGGCCTTTGGCCGTCCTCAACCTGTACCGCTGGGGGGCTGACACCATCGCATGTGATGCTGTGCCCCTCCCTACACCGCTCCTTCTCTCTGTCCTTCCCTTTGTGCTTCTTTGACTTCTTGCTACTGCTGGGTGAGGGAGGGGGGATAATGGTAGAGGAAGAGGATGATGAAGAGGAGATGGTGAGGGTTGGGCGGCTAGAGCTGGCAGGTGGCAGCATGCCGGAGCCATAGCGGTCGGCGGTCCTGCCTGGGGGGCTGGCTATCGGTGAGGAGGGGTCCAGGCAGGTTGAGCTCTGGTCAAGGGGCAGGTCCTGGGTGCCACGGCCCTCAGGCGTACTGGGCGAGCTGGAGTTGGAGCCCAGGCCAGGGTGATGAGACATACGACGGCGGTGAGAAACGGGCAGCTGGGAGGGAGGGGGGAGGTGGTTGAGGGGCGGGCCAGCCGTGGTGGGCCTGGCTGGGAGAGACGACCGTTTGGTGGTGGCGCCGTGGTGGCTGTTGTCCCCCTTCGTGGCGCTGCGGCGCACTCTAGAGGACGAGGTGGGGGTGGTGGGTGGCCCTTGGCTGGTGACATGGGAAATGCGGGGCTTCTTGGGCATCAAGGGGTCAGTGAAGTGACTCGGCAACTCGGGCTGGCACTTCTGAAAGACACAAACAAACAATTCAAAACACAAAATATCTCTACTGTGAATGAGTGATAAAAGGCTATTTTTGATCTTAGTAAACATTTATTTGCATAGGTTTGAGATAAAATGTCACTTTACAGGAGAGACCTGGTCATCAGGTTTGGCTTGTCTGTTAACTTACACGCTGGTTTGTGCAAGTAATACTGAAGGTGTGTGTCTAACAGAGTGTAGAGTTGAGGCGTTACCTGTGGGGAACCCGGGAAGCCATTTTTAGGAGGACCGCTGGAGGAAAGCGGCTCAGTGGGAAGGCCCAGTTTCCTGAGAGAGAGGGAGAACCAACTGTGAGCCACTGCTACATAGTCACCACGAGGTTCTGCTTGCAAGAAATGCAGGGGCCTGTTCAGGAGGGTGAAATGTATTGTGACCTACTGGGCCAGAATCCGATTGACCTGAACGCGGTCATCCTCAGAGTAGCCCAGCCAGTCCCTCTGCACCTCACGGTACACAAAGTCCTTCAGAGTGTACGAGTTATCTTTGGGGTTCAGGTTGGCCACCTGTGAACAAATATACCCACAAACAAGATTTCCATTTGAAAGAAGTGCTCTCCAATCATTTGGGAGCATTAAAAGCAACTCAAATACAACCACTGGTATTACTTTTTCTTTTCTTTTTAAGAGTTAGACTTTTCTTCCGTTAATGAAATGCCCTAATTGCATCTCAACCTGGGTATGAAATCACTGCATTTCAAATCCAATCTCTGTATTCAATCACAACATTAGGCAAATCCCCAAACAAGTATGAGTATTGTGTTCTGTATACCAAGCATGGGTAGTCAGCTTAACCACAGTTGCTGTTGCCAGTAAACCAGTCTGAAACCAGTCTGAGTAGTTCAGTACGTCATCTGCAATAGCTAGTATAAGTGTGTCTGTGTGCTTGATTCTTGCTGTGATCTGTGCGTGCTTGGTTCTTGCTATGCGTGTGTGTGTGTGTGTGTGTCTAATAAGACTAATGGCTTTCATGTATGGCTGCTTGGTTCTTGCAGTGTTCAGTAATTGTGAATGAAGGTCATTGTACTACAGGGAATTGGTCTCCTAGACTGATTTGCATTCAGTGTTTAATGCCTAAGAAGGGTGAGGGGTCCTAAGGGTAAACAGGAACATTTGTCTTCTCATACAGTGTTGCCAGTTACTCATACTTGACATAAATAGTTAGGAACCCCCCCCCCACACTTTTCTATGAAACCAATAAAAGTACTATTCTCCCCCCTCTTACTTGTTTTAGGGTTCTACCCCCCCCCCCCCCCCCTCTTGTTGTTGCAGGATGCTAGCCATTATGGTTGCAGAGTTGTAATCAAACATGTTGCAAGCTGCTAGTCTTACTTATTGCAGGGGTACTAGTCGCCTCTTTACTTGTTGTAGGGGTACTACTAGCCTCAAAGGATCTGCATGGCCAATCTGGCATCTGCAGTGGCGTACAGCATTTACTGCGATACGGCCTCTGCAGAAGGTGTTCATACTTGCGCTTCGCAGAGCAGTTGTGAAGGAAGTGAGTTTGTGTTTATACAGGACCTCCCACCCCCACCTACTGTTAACCAATCATGTCAATGCGGAGCAAGCCCTTCCACATTGTTACAAAATTTGGAAGGCGCACAGCAGTGCGGAGTTCAATTTTGGCCCTCTATACGGAGCATCCAATTACATTTTCGGACCAAGCATAAATTGGCTTCTAGCTTCACACGTTGCAAGGCGCTAGCCTTAGCCTCACGTGTTGCAAGGCGCTAGCCTAAGCCTTACTTGTTGCAGGGTACTCCCAAGAGAGCTGCGGTCCTTCTGACAGACCCCGTCCCGCTGCATCCTGGCCAGTAGCTCCAGCTTCTTGTAGGAGCGCAACGCCAGCAAGTGGACGAGGCGGTCGCGGTATGGGCGCTGGGAAACCAGGTTGTTGGCAAGGCACTTGCGGATGGTCTTGGCTGGATTGATGGGGGTGGAGCGTTTGCGCTCCGCGACTGGTTCAGAGCCTGACGGCGCTGGCTTGCGGATCTGGACTTTCTTACCTGAGGTTAGAGAGGGGCGAAGGAGTTGACGCTGAGAAAAATGGCACACAATCTGCCCAAAACCAATATCCGTTGAGACCATGGCATTATGGAACCTAAGAACTCCACAGTCCATTTATTTGATCATTTGTTTCTCTGATACTTAAAATGTTGTATTGCTTACCTCAATTGAGTTTACAGCAGAAACGGCACTCCTCGCTAACTAGCAGCTTAGTCACTAACAAAGGTTTTTATTATTAATATGACATCATAATAATGTTATTGAACACTGACTGAAAGAGGAGTACGAAAGCCAGCAGGCACTTGGAACACTAGAGCAGGGATAAATCAATTATCAGCAAACAGATTTTTTCTTTAGTGGATGGTTGGTCAAATTGAAAGTCCAAACAGATAAACACAATTTTAGAGTGGCCATTAATGTTTCCAGCACAAAGTACACCTGTGTAATGATCATGCTGTTTAATCAGCTTCTTGATATGCTACACCTGTCAAGTGGATTATCTTGGTGAAGGAGAAATGCTCACTAACAAGGATAAACAAATTTGTGAAGAACATTTTAGGGAAACAACCTTTGTATGTATGGAACATTTCTGGGATCTTTAATCTTAGCTCATGAAACACTTTACATGTTGTGTTTATATTTTCGTTAAGTATAATATGACAAACTATTTCAAATATTGCTTACATTTGCATAAGATCATGTATCTCACTATTATGCATGGGAATACTTGAACAGATTACCAAAATTAAAATCACTTGGAGATGATTCCCTGGTGTTTCTAGTCTTATGATAAACAAAAATATATATTTTTAAATGCTCAGAGTTATTTTTTGTTGGGCCAAATAAAGCCACCTGCGGGACAAATTCAGCCCGGGTGCTGCCAGTTGGGGAACCCTGCCCTAAAGAGTCAAAGTTGCTACTCTGGATGTGGACTGAATTTGAACTGACTGTACGTTACTAGTACAAGATACATCATAGAAGCCTGATTTGGAAAGACTGAGTTCCCAATGTAAAAGTCAATGTCATTAAGAGGATCCAGAGAATCTGGCCCCCAGCTCATGTTGTCTGATTAGTCAGGATGCCTTGACATTTCTCCATAATGCTCTCCAGTGATTATGGAATTCTAAAGCGCTCTACAAGATTAAAGGTTAGAGAGAAACGTGTACCCTCGTCTGCCGCCTCCTCCGGGCAAATGCTGATAGAGATCTTGCAGTCTATGTGCACAAACCACACATCAATTTTTGCTGTCTCAAGGCCTGGTGAGAGACTGAAGTAGGTGAGTTGCTTGCATCAGCTGCTAATCATCTTTGCTTTCAGCGCTGGCCAGCCTAGTGACTTTACATGGGAGATAATAAAAACACAGCTACCCATCACAGCAGCTCTGTTGGCTTGCTATCAGAATTACAGTTTCTGCCATGACATGCATCAAATTCAATTTGATGGGTCACATACACATATTTAGCAGATGTTATTGCGGGTGTAGCGAAAGCTTTTGTTCCTAGCTCCAACAGTGCAGTAGTATCTAACCATTCACAACAATGTGACCAATAAAATTTGATGCATGTCATTCAAACCAACAGACCTGCCGTGTAGCAGTGCTGTGTGTTTATGATTTCACTTTGGCGTACTAAACTCTGAATAGCATCAAGTAAATGGGTCTCCCATTTAAGACAAACATTGCATAAGGTCCCAGGCCAACATACATAACGGACAAAGCCTAAACAAACTATATAAATGAAGGCCAGGGCTAATTTTGCACATGTTAATAGGAGTGCTTCTACTGAGCCAGCTGTTACATGCCCAAACTCCACCCCTTTCCTATGCTCCCCTCTCAGTTTCCATCTGGGACACAATATGCAAATTAATCCCCACGGGCAGAAACTAGACCGAAAGTTTGGTTTAACTGACTTTTCAAGTTTGAGAGTACAGAGAGCAAAGATTTCATGGAATCCTGCAGTTAAAGATGCACTATCCAGCCATTCCCTGGTTGCTAAAATTCTAATAGTTTGCCTAATTTAAGTTTGTGAATAAACAAGGTAGTGTAGAGAATCATTGTACCATCTAAACTGCTGTGAAATACATTTTCCATAAGCAAAACTATTGTACTTTCAGCTGTTTGAAGCTGGTGTACAACACCAAAAGTGAAAGATGAAAACAAAACCTGAGAATGGGAAGCATATAAATAGCATACATAGAACATATCTACCACTTCTTAGACTTGCTTTCATTGAGAATGACATTTCAAAAAAAACACATCTACAAATTTGTTCAGGTCACCTAATAACTTACATATTGCAGCATTAAATATAGTTCCAGAGAGGCCCTAGAGGCAAAGACGCAAATCTGCTTACTGTTGAGAAAACATGCAATGCCATGTTAAACAAACATTACCAATTCATGTAGATAACTGGAACTATATTTCTATTAGAAACTGGACAAGCCCTGAACATCTCCCCCTTTATGAACATTGCTATACGATTGTCTAAACTAACGCCTATTCAGACAAACTGGTAGACGCTGTGTTTTGCACAATCACATGACATAGCACGATTTTATCCTGTATTTTAGGCCTTATCCCGTAATGAGAATTACACCAAAAATTAAAGCAATTGTCTGATGATGGTGCTGGACCATCTGGCATAGTGAAAAGGGAACAGTGATGAAAAATCTTTCAAATCCAGGCATGTCACATAATTGCGCAAAACACAAGGCACTAAAATTATAATCACATACAAAGAAACCTATGGGGCACACTGCCTTTTAGAGTAACATAACTGGTGACAAATGGGCCATTTGGGTGACATCAAATCTGTTGTTACATGGCGCCTGAAGAAAAACTTTGCCAGTGAAACTCCGTTTATGGCCCTCTGCTGTGGGAGAACTCTGTCCACTCCCAGGTCAGTGGAGGTAGATTTTGCATGGCCAGTTACAGCAACAGTGAGCTGTTACGAGGGGAAAGGAGATTGAGAGAATTTGCCGGTGGAGATACGCTGCACAACGGGACAAGAGAGCCAAATTAGATTAGCCCGAGATTTACTTTCCCTTTTACACGTGGCCAACCTTAATCCAGTCGTAGTGTATTAGAAATAGAAAGGCAAGACAATTGGTTTGGCTGTAGACCAGTGTTGTCGTTAAATAAGAACTATTTGCAGAGTGTGACTAACCCAGATATGGCTGTGGTGGCATACAGTGTCAATACTCATAAGTGAGTGTATCCCCTATATTCATTTAGGAGTGGTGACCAAACACTGCGGATTTGTTGCCACCGCTGCAAAAAATACGGAATTATATCTGCAGACGCGCTTTTAAATGGATAGTCATTCAATGATAGAAAGTCTATGGGAACAGCTAGCATGTCAGTGCACTAACACTAGCTTTCAAAATGAGTCCTTTTTGGCTAACCACAGCAGTCAACAAGCTAATCCTTTAACTAGATAGCTTTCTAGCACATTTACTAACTTGTTTGTAAACAATTAACAAGCTAGTTAACTACCAAACGTCCTTGACAAACTGTCAGAGTAGTTAGCAAGCAACAAGATATTCCAAAGGTCTAAAAACCACTTACATCTGATTTATATGCATTCAGACAAGTCACATGGCCAGGAATCAGATTTGTATCCGATTTCAAACCACCTACGAATGTAGTTTGAAACGGGTCTTGAAATATCTGATTCCATGTGCTTTTTGGCTCTTTAGACTGCAGGAAAAAATAAACAAATTGAATCGGATATGAAAAAATTGAGTGGAGTCACTTCAAATTGCCAATGTGAACAAGCCTTAATGGGCTGGACTCAAAGGGTTTAGTCAGGCGCAAACAAAGGAAATGTGGGCTTAAATGGATGGAACTTGCCTTTGAAATGGCCTCCATGCATGAGGACTTTGGTTCCATCCTCCTCAGCCAGCGTCATGCGCTCCCGAGTCACCTGGTAGGAGTCGTTGGTGGCACACAACGTGACTTTGTCTTGAACCACCCCCAAGGACACCAGGTGCGGGGTCCCCGAACTGGAGAGGACAGGGGGGGGTTCAGTCCCACAACACAGGGTTTCTCAACATGGACCATCTCAATTCAACCAATTACTCATTAACAGGGCTCAATGACATAAAATTCTGACACCAGTGACAATTATTTCAGTTAACTAACCAGCTTACAACAATTTACACTAGGTCTTCAGTAGCGAGCATTGCCACATGCTTGGTTTCATTCCAGAGGGTGCTTACCTGGACACATATTGTTGGATGCACTCAAAGCTTCCCTGAGGGTTGTCCTTGCCCACGTTGGACAGGTAGAAGTCAAAGTTCTGAGATCCATCTGGAGAGTCAGTCCTTGGGATCTTAATACGCTGTGAGGTTCACATCAAAAGGAGATTAATAAAAAAAATATAAACCACAGAAAACAAGGAGCGTCTCTCTCTTCCCTATATGCATGAAACTGCCTTGAGTGATGTATTGCACAGAGGTTCTCGATCATTCTGAGGGGAAATGGGATTTCATTTCCCTCTACTGCTATAGTGCACGGAAGAAGAGATTTTACTCATATGTGAATGTGACAGAGTCAGTCATGCCAAATAGCGAACCATCTGTAAAAAACACTCAACTGGGTCTAATTTCTGAAGGTCTCTTAACATTAACCCTTTACAGTGATGTTCAGTGTGTTGCATCTGTCAATAAAGACTGATCTGAGCAGTGGGATCTGAGACTAATTAGAACATGAGCTTGCATGACACAAGCAGATCTTAGAGGTCTGAGTTGCTAGGTGTGTGTGTGTTCCCTCTGCTCTGGGCCCAGCTGCAGACTGCCAGAGAAGTATTTACAGATATTGAGACATTGGAGAGTTCAACTATTCATAGTGTACAGCCCAGTCAGGGGTTAACCAGATGCTTTCAGAAGGGTGGAAAGAGTTAGGCCCCAAGCCTCTAAATACAACTCGTAGCTTAACAAATGTATATTTCACTGAAAACACAAAACATTGGGTCTACACCAGCTAGGGTAGGAATTGTATTTAATGTGTATACCACCAGCGCTCAAATGATAGGTTGCTTAAATCTTCAATAATGGTTGAATTAAAAATGCAGTTTACCCCCCACAGGGTTCACCCATAACTAGTACTGTAGTTTTCAAGTCAAAATGAAGATTTGACATGTGAACATGCTTACCCCTTGGAGTCCCTTGAATTGCATTGTTGGCCACGAGGATGTTACATTCTGAAAGAGAGAGGGATTAGGGATTAGACTCTACAATCACATTTTCAATATAAGCATTGATTGTAAGTTGTTCCATCATAACAACAATGTGAATGTCACTCAGCTACAACTGGACTATCACAGATGTGGTTGAGAAAAAAACAGCCGTTTCTCATTAAGTGACAAAAGCAGGCCATTCTGTCAACCAGTCACAGCTCATATGCTATTGGTAAGCATATATTGTGTTTCATCTGGCAAATCAACTAGCAAAGAAGCAAGCTAGCAAAAGCATGTTTATAGTTTCATGAATTTGCAACAAACAAAATGTACAGTAAGAGTAGGAATATGAAACTCCCTCTTATGTTGAAAGTGGTGTAAATAATAGGCATCAGACAAAATGGTCACATTAACATTGCCTCAGAATTAGCGAGTATTCAGACCTTGACTTTTTCCACATTTTGTGTTAGGTTACAGCCTTATTCTAAAATGTATTACATTTCCCACCCCCTCCTCAACCTACACACAATACCCCATAACGACAATGCAAAAAACAGGATGAGACATTTTTGCTAGTATATCAAATAAAAAAACAAGTATTCAGACCATTTACTCAGTACAAGCTTGGCACACCTGTATTTGGGGAGTTCGTCCCATTCCTCTCTGCAGATCCTCAAGCTGTCAGGTTGGATGGGAAGCATTACTACACAGCTATTTTCAGGTCTCTCCAGAGAGGTTCGGGCGGGTTCAGGTCCGGGCGCTGGCTGGGCCACTCAAGACTTGTCCCAAAGCCACTCCTGTGTTGTCTTGGCTGTATGCTTAGGATCGTTGTCCTGTTGGAAGGTGAACCTTCACCACAGTCTGAGGTCCTGAGCAGGTTATCAGGGATCTCTGTACTTTGCTCCGTTTAGCTTTCCCTCAATCCTGACTAGTCTCCCAGTCGCTGAAAAGCATCCCCAAAGCATGATGTTGCCACCACCATGCTTCACCGTAGAGATGTTGCCAGGTTTCCTCCAGAAGTGACGCTTGGCATTCAGGCCAAAGAGTTCAATCTTGGTTTCATCAGACCAAATAATCTTGTTTCTCATGGTCTGAAAGTCTTGGGAAGAGTAATGGTGGTTCCAAACTTCTTCCATTTAAGATTGATGGACTCCAATCAAGTTGTAGAAACATCTCAAGGGTGACCAATGGAAACAGGATACTTAGGTAATACATTAGCAAAGTTTACATAAACCGGTTTGAAGATTTCTGTTTATTTAATCCATTTGAGAATAAGGCTGTAACGTAACAAAATGTGGAAAAGGTTAACGGGTCTGAATTCTTTTCAAAGGCACTGTATGTCTGATCATAATAAAGTAAATCACATGTAGTCAGATTACGTCAACAGGTCACGTATAAATGGTAGCTACATGAGTAATCATTGGCACGGCAGAATAGGTTCTTCCCTGGCTGTTTTGAAACTTCAGGAACTTCCCTTCGGCAAATTTCCCTTTACCGTGTACACTAAAAATGATAAGTGCAAGTAAACTTGCTCGCGGTGTCACAATACACATACCAGGTTTACCATCACGATTTTAATTAATTAAATTTCACCGTTATTTAACCAGGTAGGCCAGTTGAGAACAAGTTCTCATTTTACAATTGCGACCTGGCCAATATAAAGAAAAACATTGAGACACAGAGTTACACATGGAATAAACAAACATAGTCAATAACACAATAGAAAAATCTATATACAGTGTGTGCAAATGACGGGAGGTAAGGCAATAAATAGACCAGTTGCGAAATAATTACAATTTAGCATTTAAACACTGGAGTGATAGATGAGAAGATGAATGTGCAAGTAGAGATACTGGGGTGCAAGGGAGAAAAACAAAAACTATGGAGATGAGGTAGTTGGGTGGGCTATTTACAGATGGGCTATGTACAGGTGCAACGATCTGTAAGCTGCTCTGACAGCTGATGCTTAAAGCTAGTGAGGGAGATAAGTCTCCAGCTTTAGCGATTTTTGCAGTTCGTTCCAGCCATTGGCAGGAGAGAACTGGAAGGCAGCCAAAGGAGTTGTTGGCTTTGATGGTGATCAGTGAAATATACCTGCTGGAGCGCGTGCCATGGTGGGTGCTGCTATGGTGACCAGTGAGCTGAGATAAGGCGGGGCTTTACCTAGCAAAGACTTACAGAAGACCTGGAGCCAGTGGGTTTGGAGACGAATATGAAGCGAGGGCCAGCCAACGGGGGAGCACACAAGTCGCCGTGGTGGGTAGTATATGGAGCTTTGGTGACAAAACGGATGGCACTGTGATAGCAAATTGGATGTAATCCGAGTAGAGTGTTGGGGTCTATTTTGTAAATGACATCTCCGAAGTCAAGGATCGGCAGGATAGTCAGTTTTACGAGGGTATGTTTGGCGGCATGAGTGAAGGATGCTTTGTTGCGAAATAGGAAGCCGATTCTAGATTTAATTTGGGATTGGAGATGCTTAATGTGAGTCTGGAAGGAGAGTTTACAGTCTAACCAGACACCTAGGTATTTGTAGATGTCCACATATTCTAAGTCAGAACCGTCCAGAGTAGTGATGCTAGACGGGCAGGCAACAATTGGTTGAAGAGCATGCATTTAGTTTAACTTGCATTTAGGAGCAATTGGAGGCCATGGAAGGAGAGTTGTATGGCATTGAAGCTTGTCTGGAGGTTTGTTAACACAGTGTCCAAAGTGCCAGCAGTATACAGAATGGTGTCGTCTGTGTAGAAGTGGATCAGAGAATCACCAGCAGCAAGAACGAAATCATTGAGGTATACAGAGAAAATAGTCGGCCCAAGAATAGAACCCTGTGGCACCCCCATAGAAACTGCCAGAGGTTCGGACAACAGGCCCTCCGATTTGACACACTGAACTCTGTCTGAGAAGTAGTTGGTGAACCAGGCGAGGCAGTCATTTGAGAAACCAAGGCTGTGGAGTCTGCTGATAAGAATGTGGTGATCGACCTGGCCAAGGCTTTCAACTGTCAATGAATACGGCTGCACAGTATTGTCTTTTATCGATGGTGGTTATGATATCGTTTAGGACCTTGAGCGTGGCTGAGGTGCACCCATGACCAGCTAAGAAAACAGATTGCATAGCAGAGAAGGTACGGTGGGATTTGAAATGGTCGGTGAACTGTTTGTTAACTTGGCTTTTCGAAGACCTTAGAAAGGCAGGGTAGGATAGATATAGGTCTAACAGTTTGGGTCTAGGGTGTCTCCCCCTTTGAAGAGAGGGATGACCACGGCAGCTTTCTAAAACTTTAGGGATCTCAGCCGATATCAAAAGAGGTTGAACAAGCTAGTAATAGGGGTACTCGATACCACGGCAAAACAAGGCATATTAGCCAAAAATCACAGAAAGCCACTTTTGAGGTCAATATCATTTCATTTTAAATGTTTGATGTCAATTTTTCAGAGACAGCCATGTATGTATGTATTAATGAATCAAAGGACGTTAGTATTCAAATACTTGTTCGAGTAAAAATATTGACAGGGCTATTTTAACAGTGAAAAGGCTTTTTCTAAATTACATCAACATAATTGTCACATACAAGGATACCATGACATTTCAAATAATGAATTTAATAAAACAAACTTTTCAATGTAGTTTTTATGACGCCCCATAAAAAAAGTCCGGTAGACTTCACGTGTGTAGCTTGGTTTATGTCGGCCAATCTAAGTGGCAAAGAGGCTCAATGCAAAATGGAATAAAGTTACAGAATTAAAAAAGTTAGCGAAATGAGAAGTAGGCTACAACAAGCAACAGGTAGGCTGTTTATTTTAATGGAGTTGGGGAGAAAGCACATCATGTGACCTCGGGAATTAGCCTAACTAGCTATAGCTCGCTAGCTTCATTAGGCTACTCCAGTCAAGACAGACACTTATATGGGATGATAAATAACATTGTGGCTTCTACAAGTTAGCTAGCCCTGGCTGTAGCAGTTTCATTGGGTACATCATATATCTCACTCCTGCTCGCATCTCACCAGCTGCAGCAATAGAGCACCAGCCTCTCACACAACAGTGCTCAGGTTAAAAATCACATGAATTTCTTTAGTCAAAATCATTTCTAACCACCATCCCTAATACAATCAATTTGACTGTTTTTACCAAACCAAACAACCTAATGGTAATCATTTGAGAGTAAATATCTATTGTTAAACTGGATAAATCAAGATGATGCCAAGGCATATTCACAATACAGGTGAATGCATATTCACTGAGTGTTCATGCATTGAGTTTGAGCTTGTTTTGGCTGATTTCATGGGGCTACAGATGAAAAACAAATTTCCCTTTCCATTTGGGACTTATTGTACTAATCAACAAAAGTTGCATTGAAGAAGCAATCTCATCTTTTACAAAAGCACGTGTGGTCTCTTTTAAACCTAATAATGTCATTCACACAGTGAGAGAAGTGAAAAACCATACAATCAGCTTTGTGACTAGGGTAGTGAATTGATGTTAGCTTTATCTGTAAGCTAGCAAGGAGAGTTAGCCTACATAGCTGGAAACTACCGATATCTTTGATGGTGTTACGGATACAGGTATCCTGTGTGTGTGTATGTATCCTGTGTTTGCTCTCCTTCTCCCCTCACAGGTGAAAATCATCACTCCCCAATCAGTCATTAATCAATCATCAATCAGAAGACACACCTCCTCCTGTTTTCCTACCCTATCACAGTTCCTTCCCCTTGGTTTAAAAACCCTGTCAGTTGTTTGCTCTAGAGCTCAATCTCTCTGTAAATGCCATGTCTGTAGGTCTCTGTGGTTCACGATCTTGTTGTGTATTAAATAACCTATTGTTTGAGCACCTCCATAGCACTTTGTCATCACCTGTGAGTATTGTTTTGGTTATGGTGTTTGTGTTTGATTGCTGGTGGGAAAAGGGGAAACCAAGACAAGTCGCCCATGGGCATACACTACCCGTAGGTAGACTTTGTTAAATACACTAGTTAGAACTGGGCGGACCACCCACTGTATTTTTGGTTAGTTAGCTGTTAAAGTAGGCTAGTCTAGCTTAGAGGTGTTTTTGAATACTTATTGTTTCTTTCCTTGGGTCCAGCTCAGCCCCTTTTCCAGCCCCCCCCCCCCCCATTACCGTGTGTTTTCAAATAAACCTTGAGTTTGACGGTAGATTTCAGTTGTCCTGGTTATTTCGTTCTCACTTTTACTTTGTCACAATTATAATTTGCATGAGTCTCATTACCATCCCATCGGGTCTCATTACCATCCCCCCCCCCCTAGACTGTTGGGCCAAAAGGGATCCGTAACAGATGGCACAGAAGGACATGGCTGACGTTTTACATTCTCCCAACCAATTGTGCTATTTTACAACTTATTGTGTACATAATGTTGCAGCTACTGTCTCTTATGACCGAAAATAACTTCTGGACATCAGCAAGGCGATTACTCAACGCGGACTGGAATAAACTTTTTCCTTTAACGAGTTAGAAGAGAAAGATATCCTGCTTTCACTGGAAAAGGCCCAGATCCACGCCTTTTGCACAAAGAAAAAAATTTGTGGACCCCAAGGAACTTAACTCTCGACCTGCTCCACTACAGCCCCGCCGATGATAAGGGGTGCTTGTTCGGCCCGCCTTTTCCAGTAGTCCACGATCAGCTCCTTGGTCTTGCTCACACTGAGGGAGAGGTTGTTGTCCTGGCACCACACTGCTAGTTCTCCGACCATCCCTATACTGTCTCATGGTCGGTGATCAGGCCTACCACTTATGTTGTCAGCAAACTTAATGATGGTGTTGGAGTCGTGTTTGACAACGCAGTCATGGGTGAACAAGGAATACAAGAGGGGACTAAGTACACACCCCTGAGGGGCTCCAGTGTTAAGGATCAGCGTGGCAGACGTTGTTGCCTACTCTCACAACCTGGATGCGGCCCGTCAGGAAGTCCAGGATCCAGTTGCAGAGGGAGGTGTTTAGTCCCAGAATCCTTAGCTTCGTGGGCACTATGGTGTTGAACGCTGAGCTGTAGTCAATGAACAGCATTCTCACGTAGGTATTCCTTTTGTCCAGGTGAGAAAGGGCGGTGTGGTGTACGTCATCTGTGGATCGGTTGGGGCTGTATGCGAATTGGAGTGGGTCTGGGAGGATGCTGTTGACGTGAGCCATGACTGCCACGGGCGGTAATCATTTAGGCAGGTTACCTTCACTTCCTTGGGCACAGGGACTGTGGTGGTCTGCTTGAATCATGTAGGTATTATAGACTTGGTCAGGGAGCGGTTGAAAATGTCAGCAAAGACTCTTGACAGTTGGTCCGCGCATGCTTTGAGTACACGCCCTGGTAATCCGTCTGGCCTAGCGGCTTTGTGAATGTTGGCCTGTTTAAAAAGGTTTTGTTCACATCGGCTACCGAGAGCGTCTTCACACAGTCATCCAGAACAACTGGTGCTCTCGTGCATGCTTCAGTTTTACTTGCCTCGAAACGAGCATAAAAGGCATTTAGCTCGTCTGGTAGGCTTGCATCACTGGGCAGCTCGCGTCTGGGTTTCCATTTGTAGTCCGTAATAGTTTTCAAGCCCTGCCACATCCGACGAGCGTCAGAGCAGGATTCAATCTTAATCACGTATTGACGCTTTGCTTGTTTGATGGTTTGTCTGAGGGCATAGCAGGATTTCTTATAAGCGTCCGGATTAGTCTCCCACTCCTTGAAAGCGGCAGCTCTAGCCTTTAGCTTGATGCGGATGTTGCCTTTAATCCATTGCTTCTGGTTGGGATATGTACGTACAGTCACTGTGGGGAAGACGTCGATGCACTTATTGACGAAGCCAATGATTGAGGCGGTGTATTCCTCAATGCCATTGGATGAATCCCGGAACATATTCCAGTCTGTGCTAGCAAAAGTCCTTTAATATAGCATCCTCGTCATATAACCACTTCCGTATTTAGCGAGTCACTGGTACTTCCGACTAGTTTTTGCTTGTAAGCAGGAATCAGGAGGATAGAATTATGGTCATATTTGCCAAATGGAGGGCAGGGGAGAGCTTTGTATGCATCTATGTATGGAGTAAAGGTGGTCTAGGATTTTTATCCCCTGGTTGCACATGTGACATGCTGGTAAAAATTTGGTAAAACTGGTGTAAGTTTGCCTGCATTAAAGTCCTCGGTCACTAGGAGCGCCGCTGCTGGGTGACCATTTTCTTCCTTGCTTATGGCTTTATAGAGTTGGTTGATAGAGGTCTTAGTGCCAGCGTCGCTTTCTGGTGGTAAATAGACGGCGAGTAATACAGATGAGAACTCTCTTGGTAGATGGCGTGGTCAACAGCTTATCATAAGGTACTCTACCTCAGGCGAGCAATACCTCAAGGCTTCTTTAATATTAGACATCGCGCACCAGCTGGTATTAACAAAAAGACACACCCCCACCCTTTGTCTTACCAGTGCATGGAAAATCCCACCAGCTCTATATTGCCCATTTCTTTGTTCTACCATGTCACAGTGAAACATAAGATGTTGCCATTTTGTCCCGCTGGTAGGATAATCTTAATAGTAAGTCATCAATTTTATTTTCTAACGATTGCACATTAGCAAGGAGAATGGAAGGCATTGGGAGTTCACTCGCTCGCCTCCGGCTTCTCAGAAGGATCCCCGATCTGCATCCCCTTTTCCGGGGATCTATTCTTCATGCAAAAGGTGTGAATCTGGGCCTGTTCCAGTGAAAGTAGGATATCCTCATCGGACTGGTTAAAGGAAAAAGTTTATTCCAGTCTGCGGTGAGTAATCGCTTTTCTGATGTCCAGAAGTTATTTTCGGTCATAAGAGACGGTAGCAGCAACATTATGTACACAATAGGTTAAAAAATAAGTTACACAAAACGCAACAAAAATGTATAATTGCACAATTGATTGGGAGAATGTAAAATGTCAGCCATGTGCCATCTTCCCATCTTCTTCCAACTTCGATTGGCTTGTTGTCAGCTTGATCTAAGCTCCTATTGGCCAAGGCAGTGTTCCTTCCCATATCCCCTCCTGACAACCTTTCTACCACTGACTTGAATTAGGCTAACAGGACAAGATCTTCACTTCTTGATTCAACACACCGTCCCAACCGTGCCTGAATGAAATCCTTTAGGCCCAGTTTCTCAACTTCAAATCCAATCATTTGGATTAGGATTTTAAAAAATGTTTTTATTAGTCCCTGGCCTGAACATTCTGGGAATATGCTACAGAGTCTGACTCGCTTGTTGCTGGAATTATGTACATGTTGCTGACAGTCCATTGAACTTCCCAGGACTCCTGGCCTCGGTTGATCACAGGCCCCAGAGGCCCGTTGAGTGCATCTCTGTTGAGGTGCTTCCAGATAATACAGATTATATGGCCATGGGATTAACACGCTAGCTTTATTTGGTCCCTACAGATTGGTTTGGTAAGAGTCCGTAAGGGCCCACAATCATCAGAGGCTGACGTGATAGGGATTTGCGCAACTGTGACTTTTTTTTTTCCCTGAGTCATGATTCTGTGTTTGCCACTGAGAAAAGCCTGGAATGCAAAGTCATGGAATGAGACCAAATCCACATCACATACCAACACTACTGCCCACCAGGACAGTCAATTAGACAGAGGAAATGTATTGGCCAATACAGAAGAAAAAACATTCGCTTCAGATTTTCAAAATTTCGGCAAAACTATGTACAAAAAAATATTGCATTTTGCCCTTTCTGTGAATATCTTGTAGGTCTAATGTGCGAACTGTTTTGCAAACATATAATGGCTGTAGTTATATGGGGCGGCAGGGTAGCCTAGTGGTTAGAGCGTTGGACTAGTAACCGGAAGGTTGCAAGTTCAAACCCCCGAGCTGACAAGGTACAAATCTGTCGTTCTGCCCCTGAACAGGCAGTTAATCCACTGTTCCCAGGCTGTCATTGAAAATAAGAATGTGTTCTTAACTGACTTGCCTGGTTAAATAAAATATTAATAATTTTGCAAATGGAACCTCTCCCATCCAGAAAGTCCTTAAAGCATTAGTTTAAAAGGATTTATGCTATCATGAACTTTTACTGTAGCTTTAAGAGAACAAGCACAAGATTAGAAGTAAAAGGAGTGAAAACCCTAGAGACTACTATTTTTGAAGAAAACAGCATACAACCCAATCAAACGTTAAGTAGGCCTATAATTTTTATTAAAAACAGTCAAGTAGCCTATGCTATATATTTGTTGGATCATGAACATAAGCTGCAATATGCAACTTTTTGGGCGACCCAACCCAAATTCATAGAAATGTGAGTTATAAAGCTGTCATTCTCAATGAAAGCAGGTGCGGTAGATCTGTTCTATGTGCGTTATTTCTATGCTTCCTGTTCTTAAATGTTGTTTTTGCATCTTTTACTTTCGGTTTTGTACACCAGCTTCAAACAACTGAAAATACAATACTTTCTGTTATGGAAAATATATTTCACAGCAGTTTAGATTCGAGGTCAACAGATTTAATCGGAATGGCCGATTTTTTAAATTAGGGCCGATTTCAAGTTTTCATAACAATCGGAAATCGGTATTTTTGGACACCGATTTGGCTCCATTTTTTTATACCTTTATTTAACTAGGCAAGTCAGTTAAGAACACATTCTTATTTTCAATGACTGCCTAGGAACGGTGGGTTAACTGCCTTGTCGTTTCTGCCACTGAACATGTTTACCTTGTCTGCTTGGGGATTCAATCTTGCAACCTTAAGGTCAACTAGTCCAATGCTCTAACCCCCTGATTATATTGCACTTCACGAAGCGCCTGCCTGTTACGCGAATGCAGTAAGCCAAGGTAAGTTGCTTGCTAGCATTAAACTTATCTTATAAAAAACAATCAATCATAATCACTAGTTAACTACACATGGTTGATATTACTAGTTTATCTAGCGTGTCCTGTGTTGCATATAATCAACGCAACACAGGGGGATGATTTAACAAAAGCGCATTTGCGAAAAAAGCGCAATCGTAGCACGACTGTACCTAACCATAAAGACCAATGCCTTTCTTAAAATCAATACACAGAAGTATATATTTTTTTAAACCTGCATATTTACCTTAAGGAAATCCAGGTTAGCAGGCAATATTAACCAGGTGAAATTTGTCACTTCTCTTGCGTTCATTGCACGCAGAGTCAGGGTATATGCAACAGTTTGGGCAGCCTGGCTCATTGCAAACTAATTTGCCCAAATTTTACGTAATTATGACATAACATTGAAGGTTGTATATTGTAACAGGAATATTTAGACTTAGGGATGCCACCCGTTAGATAAGATACGTAACGGCTCCGTATTTCATTGAAATAAACGTTTTGTTTTCGAAATGATAGTTTCCGGATTCGACCATATTAATGACCAAGGGCTCGTATTTCTTTGTTATTATGTTATAATTAAGTCTATGATTTGATAGAGCAATCTGACTGAGCGATGGTAGGCAGCAGCAGGCTTGTAAGCATTCATTCAAAGAGCACTTTTGTGAGTTTTTCCAGCAGCTCTTAGCAAGCACAGCACTGTTTATGACTTCAAGCCTATCAACTCCTGAGATTAGGCTGGTGTAACCGATGTGAAATGGCTAGCTAGTTAGCATGGTGCGCGCGAATAGCGTTTCAAACATCACTCGCTCTGAGAGGTTGTTCCCCTTGCTCTGCATGGGTAACGCTGCTTCGAGGGTGGCTGTTGTCGATGTGTTCCTGGTTCGAGCCCAGGTAGGGGCGAGGAGAGGGACAGAAGCTATACTGTTACACTGGCAATACTAAAGTGCCTATAAGAACATCTAATAGTGTATATGAAATACAAATGGTAGAGAAATTGTCCTATGTAATTAATAAAGTATTTAATCTAAAACCTCTTACCTTGGAATATTGAAGTCTCATGTTAATTGCACCTTTAAGGTCCAAGGACCTTATTATATCTTGTTTTCAGAGGTAGTGCTAATTTACTATCTAGCATGCTCTGAACTCCTGTGTGTAATGGAAGGCAGGCAAAAAGGTGTCACTGAAAAGTAGTGTGTATTTTGAATTTGTTAAATGATTGATGTGATATGAAATTAAAGGGCTTTATGTTTCTAGAATCATATCGCAATTGATGATCGACTTCACGTTTAGATGGGAGTATTTTGCTGTTTTAGCGGTCTTCCGTAAACACGCGCTGTAACATGGATATGGCCGTGTGGGAACACTAACCCTATAATGGCGTGTATTCATGTAACGTTATGTTTTTTGAAAATTGTTTCTAGTTGATATGAAAGTTAAGGTCCTTATCACCACAACTGATGCGTGTTAGTGTTCAGACCAAGCATCGGTGCTCTTAGCAAAACTCCCCCGTACAGAAGACGCCTCCGTCCAATGACTTAGCTACTGTAATGTGTAATGGAACAGAGTCATGATCAAGGGTTACGATAGTTACCTTAACTAGCTAAAACATATACACACACACATTTCCTAACATCTCCAAAACACTGACTGCAGTGCCAATCCGTGGCTTAAGAACATATGGTAAATTAGCTAAAGTTAAGTAAAGATGTCACGCGAAATTGCCATCAAAATAGTAATCGATTTCACCAAACAGTGCGATTAGTGTCACATTTCAGTACGGACTTGAGTAGAAAAAAAGTGGACTTGGTTGGGGAAAATGTTACTTTTTTGTTGTTGGGGAAATTACATTTGGTTAGCCAGCTAACGTTAGCTACATTGCGAAATGTAGCTAGCTACAGTACATCGACTACACAAATCCATTTCTCTCAAACTTTGATTTGTAATCCACAAATTGCTAACTCACTTCATGGCATATGCATTATTGGTTTGACAGTAAGTTACGTTAACTAGCAAGGTAATTGGAATAACGTTTGCTCAACCCAACTGTACGTGGCAGTTAGTTCACCAGTTTTAATAGCATCGGTAGTTGTATAAGGTAAGCTATAAGACATGTATTCAACTTTACCTTAGTGGTTTGGTACTTTTCTATCGCTCTGAAAGCTGTCTCTGTCAATTTTACGTGCAATACAGTGACGTGGTCTGTATTCCGTCGGCCACAATTCAGTCCATACCTCCCAACCACGGAGAGCGCCGCCATCTTTACCAACCCTCTATCATCGTCTGGGTTTTATGTCCGAGCATATATATACTCTACCTAGCACAAATTCAAGGGAGGGACTCCCCCAAGGGCTTGGTCTACTTTTTTTTTGATTGGGCTTACTTTGTCTTTCCACTCTAATAACCATATGTAATTTCAGGCCTCCTCAGACTTCACTCCCTCCCCTAAATCAGTGTATGAATGCTATAGTTTGTCGTTGTAGAACTCATTCTTTTGAGAAGTGAAAGGAATGGATCGAATCAGATGTGGTCTGTCCACTACTACGTCATAGAAAAATACGGTATCATAATGTCCACTTAGAATTAGTGGAAATGTATGCTGCTGACTGACACCTACAAAGTTTTTATCGTTGACATGTATTTACTACTGACAGGTATTACTTTTAAATTAAAATATTTATTCATTGCTTTTCACTGACATGATCCAGATTCTCTTACAATAATTTATAGTGAAAACAATATATATTCATTGTAGGGTATCATAAAGATGAGACCCCCATAGTAAAGTATAATAATCCTTCTCAGCATGTTTCTCTGGCTGACAGTGACATTGCCAAACCAACAAACACTACAAAAAGTTAAAATACTCTCAATAAAGGATTTGTAAAACAGAGTTAGTATAGTACAGTCTATATGAAAAGAAGCCAACTTTTTTAGAAAGTACAGTCTCTGTTGGCTCTTTTTTGTAGATCAGGTCTGTACATTTACTCCACTGAAGCTTATTGTCCAAAAGGACACTCATATATTTATATTCCTCTACAATTTCTATATTCTGACCTCTGATAGATGTTTGGTTTTGTATTTAAATGTGTACATGACACTGCAACAAAATGTCCCCATGGGGACAATAAAGTCAGTAAGTAAGTATATTAGAGGCATAATGGCCAAACCAGTAACCATGGAAGAGCAGTCTCAACCTTTTTTGGTTACATATTTAGCTTATACCAGAGTACCCCCGAAGTACCCCCTTGTGCATTTACCAGTAGGCCTATGTTGTTATGAAGCTCAATGGGGTGTGCTTAGTCCCATCCTGTACTGCTTGTTCACCCACGACTGCGTGGCCAGCAGGTATTGCCCTGGAGGCAGAACTGAGTCATTTCCCCTTAGATAGGCCAGCCGCAAAGTCAAATTTGGCTTTATTGTAAAAAATGATGACGACAAGGTTTAAGGTTAGGCATTAGGGTTAGCAGTGTGTTTAAGGTCAGGTTTAGGTTTAAAATCAGATTTGATGACTTTGTGGCTGTGCCGGCGAGTGACCACTGCAGAGCTGCCTCCAGACAAAATACGCTAACCTGCGGGTGGCCATGCAAGACAGAAATGGTGCTTTCAAGACAACTGGGAACTCTGGGAATAAACAAGGTAAAATCATGATGTCAGTGACATTCAGGTCGGAGCTCTAGAAAGATGCCAGAGTTTCCGACTTGGAATTCCGAGTTGGATGACAGTTCAAAATTATTTTCCAATTCGGAGCTTGTTTTTTTCCCCCCAGAGTTCCCAGTTGTCTTGAACGCACTGAAGTTGTAAGTCAGAGATTTCCCAGATCCAAGTTCCCAGTTGCCGGTGATCAGGCCTACCATCATCGTGTCATCAACTAGGAATTCCAAGACGGAAACTCAGGCATCTTTCTCGAGATCAGGATTTCTAACCCGAAGATCACTGATGTCATGATTTGACCTCAGATTTTTCGGAGTTCCCAGTTGTCTTGAAAGCAAAAAGGGACCTGGCAGTGTGGAAGAGGCTAAATGGACACGCCTGGTGCCTAAGTTGATGACATATGTCACGCAGCAAGAGTCGAGTAGAGACGGAATGGATTTGGTTCACTCAGTCATTCTGATGAGCCATTCCCAGCTAGCTAGTTGGTGCTTGTGGCTTCAGTAAGAATTTGAAACTTGTCTGTCAAAGTTGGGACTTGGGAGAGTGTTCAGAATCATTCAATTATTATCGGTGTAATTAAAAAAAAAATGATTTGTACATTTTCTGTCAAAATAACTTGCCTACAATAAATGTGCTTAGCTGTAACACTGGCTTGATTTTGGAGACACTATCTAGGTACTTCCCTCTCCTTACTGCAGGAGCAGAGGAGCGTTGATTTTTGTGGGGACAGTCGAGTGTAAAAAGGCTACAGAGACAAGCGGGAACCACAGGAACTTCTGTTATGAGTGTGGGGACTAACTGCTGCACAAGACACTCTTCTGTTTCAGCTGTCAGGAATGGAAGAGGAAGAAGGCATTGAATTTAATGAAAATGGGGATAAAAAAAGAGATAGGGGGGCGAAGACTGGTGGCAAGTACAGACAGTGAGCAGTACGCCAGGTCGAATGCTAGAGGTGAAATGGAAGTCAGTTAGGGCAAGCTAAGTGAAGGGGAAGGTGTGTTAAATTGTATCAGCATATCGATTGCGTAACCAGGGCTGGTAAAACCTTGGATCATTGCTATTCTAACTTCCGCGACTCATATAAGGCCCTCGCCCGCCCTCCTTTCGGAAAAGCTGACCACGACTCCATTTTGTTGCTCCCTGCCTACAGACAGAAACTAAATCAAGAAGCTCCCGCGCTCAGGTCTGTTCAACGCTGGTCCGACCAATCTGATTCCACGCTTCAAGACTGCTTCAATCACGTGGACTGGGATATGTTCCACATTGCTTCCAACAACATTGACGAATACACTGATTCGGTGAGCGAGTTCATTAGAAAGTGCATTGACAATGTCGTTCCCATAGCAACGATTTAAAACATTCCCAAACCAGAAACTGTGGATTGATGGTAGCATTCGCGTGAAACTGAAAGCTCGAACCACTGCTTTCAACCAGGGCAAGGTGACCGGAAACATGACCGAATGCAAACAGTGTAGCTATTCCCTCCGCAAGGCAATCAAAAAAGCTAAGTGTCAGTATAGAGACCAAGTAGAGTCACAATGCAACGGCTCAGACACAAGGTATGTGGCAGGGAATACAGTCAATCACGGATTACAAAAAGAAAACCAGCCCCGTCACGGACCAGGATGTCTTGTTCCCAGACAGACTAAATAACTTTTTTGCCCGCTTTGAGGACAATACAGTGCCACTGACACGGCCTGCAACCAAAACCTGCGGACTCTCCTTCACTGCAACCGACGCGAGTAAAACATTTAAATGTGTTAACCCTCGCAAGGCTGCAGGCGCAGACATCCCCAGCAGCGTCCTCAGAGCATGCGCAGACCAGCTGGCTGGTGTGTTTATGGACATATTCAATCAATCCTTATCCCAGTCTGCTGTTCCCACATGCAGGCCACCATTGTACCTGTTCTCAAGAAAGCTAAGGTAACTGAGCTAAATGACTACCGTCCCGCCCCGTAGCACTCACTTCCGTCATCATGAAGTGCTTTGAGAGACTAGTCAAGGACCATATCACCTCCACCCTACCTGACACCCTAGACATACCCCAATTTGCTTACCGCCCAAATAGGTCCACGCTCTAACCCATCTGGACAAGAGGAATACCTATGTGAGAATGCTGTTCATCGACCAGAGCTCAGCATTTAACACCATAGTACCCTCCAAGCTCGTCATCAAGCTCGAGACCCTGGGTCTCGACCCCGCCCTGTGCAACTGGGTACTGGACTTCTTGACGGGCCGACCCCAGGTGGTGAGGGTAGGTAACCTCTTCAAAGAATACCTAGGATAGGTACCTAGGATAGGATAAAGCAATCCCTCTCACCCCCCCCCCTTAAATGATTTAGATGCACTATTGTAAAGTGGCTGTTCCACTGATGTCAGAAGGTGAATTCACCAATTTGTAAGTCGCTCTGGATAAGAGCGTCTGCTAAATGACTTAAATGTAAATGTAAACAACATCTCCACCCCGCTGATCCACAACACTGGGGCGCCACAAGGGTGCGTTCTGAGCCCTCTCTGCTGTACTTCCATGTTCAACCATGACTGCATGGCCATGCACGCCTCCAACTCAATCATCAAGTTTGCGGATGACACTACAGTGGTAGGCTTGATTACCAACAACGACAAGACGGCCTACAGGGAGGAGGTGAGGGCCCCCGGAGTGTGGTGTCAGGAAAATAACCTCACACTCAATGTCAACAAAACAAAGGAGATGATTGTGGACTTCAGGAAACAGCAGAAGGATCACCCCCCCTATCCACATCGATGGGACAGTAGTGGAGAGGGTAGTAAGTTTTAAGTTCCTCGGCGTACACATCACGGACAAACTGAATTGGTCCACCCACACAGACGGCGTCATGAAGAAGGCACAGCAGCCCCTCTTCAACCTCAGAAGGCTGAAGAAATTCAGCTTGTCACCAAAAGCACTCACAAACTACAGATGCACAATCGAGAGCATCCTGTCGGGCTGTATGACCGCCTGGTACGGCAACTGCTCTGCCCACAAACGTAAGGCTCTCCAGAGGGTAGTAAGGTCTGCACAACGCATCACCGGGGGCAAACTACCTGCCCTCCAGGACACCTACACCACCCGATGTCACAGGAAGGCCATAAAGATCATCAAGGACAACAATCACCCGAGTCACTGCCTGTTCACTATCATCCAGAAGGTGAGGTCAGTACAGGTGCATCAAAGCAGGGACAGAGAGACTGAAAAACAGCTTCTATCTCAAGGCCATCAGACTGTTAAACAGCCACCACTAACCTTGAGTGGCTGCTGCCAACACACTGACTCAACTCCAGCCTCTTTAATAATGGGAATTGATGGAAAAGTATGGACAATATATCACTAGCCACTTTAAACAATGCTACTTAATATAATGTTTACATACCCTACATTACTCATCTCATATGTATGTACTGTACTCGATACCATCTACTGCATCTTGCCTATGCCGTTCTGTACCATCACTCATTCATATATTTTTATGTACATATTCTTTATCCCTTTACACTTGTGTGTATAAGGTAGTAGTTTTGGAATTGTTAGGTTAGATTACTCGTTGGTTATTACTGCATTGTCGGAACTAGAAGCACAAGCATTTCGCTACACTCAAATTAGCATCTGCTAACCATGTATATGTGACAAATAAATGTGATTTGTGCAGAAGAGCATGAGACAAAGGAATGTGTAGTATTGGGGAAAGAAGTGGTATGTGTTGGACATGATACTGGAGATCAGAAGTGTCCGGTGCGAGAGAGGCAGGTTGAAATTACCAGGGTTAGAGTAGTGGAGAGGGTGTTGTATCCTGAGGCATTGAAAAAAGTAGAGGAAGATGGATCAAGGGTTTGGAATCCTGGGAGTATATCCGTGAGTAGTAGATCTGTGCCACCACACAGGGATAGATCAATGAGTAATATATGCTTCAGTAAGGTTGGATTTTTAGCGTTCATAGCTATGGTTATCAACTGTACAGCAGAGATGGAATGTAATTCACAGAAAATAGTTGTTGTGGTGGCAGCGGAAATAAGTATATGAGGGTATGAGATTTGACTTCAGAAGAGTTACAGGTGGTGGTGTCCGTTGGCCTGGGGTTGGGACAGATAGGGTTAAATAGTGGAATAGGGTGGTGGGTTTTAATTACTATTATTTATTTCCTTTTAAATTCTTCCATTTTGTGGGTCAAAGTATAATGGATTTATATCCCAGTCTAGTTGGTGGCGGTAATGGAACATAAATTGGATGCCAACCGCCATTAAAGCTCACCAAAGAAGAAGTACTGCAGGAGGGAAGGACACTGTTCCCTGTATTATTTTGTTGCCGGCTTGCAGCGCAAACTCTCCCCCTTGAGCAATGGACTGTATCACAGTGACATCCAGATGCTTACTACCAATATTACAAGTTATTTTTCATGTAGGATGCTATCCTACTTGAAATATAAACAAGTTAGATGGAAGAAATTGGCCACTTTAGCTACCGCCTGCACCATGGGAAGAAACTGCTGCCCAGTGGGATGCAACTGAAAAAGCACCTCGATACAACACCATTGCACTTGTCATTCACACCGGCTTGTTATGTTAGCTAATTGGCATGTCACGGTGACATCCAGATGGTTACCAATACTACAATTTACTTCTCTCTTCCCATCAAAATAAACACGTTTTAACTAGCGCCATGATGCTGTTGTTGCCAGCTAGCCAGCCCTGTATATAAACTAGCTAGCTGGGAAGGGATCATCAGGACAACTGAACTGAATCCATTCATCTCCAGACTTGGCTCTCAGCTACATGACATACATCATCAATTTGGACACAGCAAATTGTGGACAGCAACCTCTCCCTCAACGGCAGTAAGACCAAGGAGCTGATCGGGAACTACAGGAAACTGGGGGCGTGCACGCCCCTATCCACCTCAACAGGGCTGTAGGGGAGCGGGTCGAGAGTGTCAAGTTTCTCTGTGTCTAAACAAGCCTAAATATCTTATATTGTTTTATAATTCTCTTAAAATGTCCTTTTTTCTTGTTTTTTTCATACCAAGCTAAATTATCTAATGCCATTTTTGCGGTGTTATTTACATATTGCATCCTGATTGGCCATATGCTAATGAAGTGGGAATTTAGAGGTTCATGAAGAAAGTGTCTCTCTCTCTCTCATGTGGCTTGTAATGTGAAGCAATGTCAAGTTAGCAATACATTTTTTAAACATTTTTTAACATTTAAGTCATTTAGCAGACGCTCTTATCCAGAGCGACTTACAAATTGGTGAATTCACCTTCTGACATCATGGAACAGCCACTTTACAATAGTGCATCTAAATCATTTTGAGAAGGATTGCTTTATCATCCTAGGTATTCCTTGAAGAGGTGGGGTTTCAGGTGTCTCCGGAAGGTGGTGAACTCCGCTGTCCTGGCGTCGTGAGGGAGTTTGTTCCACCATTGGGGGGCCAGAGCAGCGAACAGTTTTGACTGGGCTGAGCGGGAACTGTACTTTCAGTGGTAGGGAGGCGAGCAGGCCAGAGGTGGATGAACGCAGTGCCCTTGTTTGGGTGTAGGGCCTGATCAGAGCCTGGAGGTACTGCGGTGCCGTTCCCCTCACAGCTCCGTAGGCAAGCACCATGGTCTTGTAGCGGATGCGAGCTTCAACTGGAAGCCAGTGGAGAGAGCGGAGGAGCGGGGTGACGTGAGAGAACTTGGGAAGGTTGAACACCAGACGGGCTGCGGCGTTCTGGATGAGTTGTAGGGGTTTAATGGCACAGGCAGGGAGCCCAGCCAACAGCGAGTTGCAGTAATCCAGACGGGAGATGACAAGTGCCTGGATTAGGACCTGCGCCGCTTCCTGTGTGAGGCAGGGTCGTACTCTGCGGATGTTGTAGAGCATGAACCTACAGGAACGGGCCACCGCCTTGATGTTAGTTGAGAACGACAGGGTGTTGTCCAGGATCACGCCAAGGTTCTTAGCGCTCTGGGAGGAGGAAACAATGGAGTTGTCAACCGTGATTTGCCTTCATGAAGATACACCTTTAGTTGTTATTTTACTCACGTATAGACAAGGCTGATTACACGATATAGTTTCAGAAGGGGACTAGAACGAGTGTATTTAATAACAGAGTTTAGCTTATCGGGTTAAAAAGTTTTGGGAAGAAAATTGAAGAGGCTAATCAGCATGGAAGACGTCGCAGGAGAAGCGCAGCAGCCACTGGCAGCAGTGGGTAGAAGAAGAGCACACACTGTTGTCTAATACCAACAGGCTCCTGAACAGCTTCTTTCCCCAATAGAAGGGGATAGAATATATATATATATATACATACTATACGGACTGTCTGCATTGACCCTTTTATTTTTATTTTTGCAGACTATGCACACTCACAGAACTCTACACACTCACTCACACACACAAACTCATACTGACACTCAAACACACATACACACTTGATTTGCCCACACACACACGCACACACATTCATACTGACTCACACACACACACACACACACACACTCACTCACATACGATCATCATATATGCTGTTGCTACTCTGTTTATCATACATCCTGATGCCTAGTCACCTTATGCCGATACATACCTACTTACCCTTACCACTCCAGTATCCCTGCACATTGTAAATATGGTATTGGCACTGATCATGGAACTGATGCTGTATATAGCTTACTTACTTTATCATGTTCTTTCTGATGTGTTTTTGTTCTACTTTAATTTGTTTTATAGTACTACTGATATTGAGTACTGCATTGTTGGGAAAGAGCAAGAAAGGCATTTCACTGTACTTGTGCATGTGACAATGAAACTTGAAACTTATTCGCAAGTAAGTACCTTCTGGGGATAGGCCAAGTACCTCCAGGGGTACATCTAGGCTAGCCCAGGTTGACAACCACTGGTGTATAATGCATTTTTTTTTATCAGGCTTGGGAAGTGGACTCAAAGTCATTAAAGCACATCTCCTTGTCTGTACACACCTGTACTATCTCTCCCTGCTGTCAGTCCCTACAGAAGGGAGTGTATTTTGGTGTGGTGTAGCCTCAGGCAGGGTGTGGGAAAGCCTGTTTGAATCCAGCAGATTACTGGATTCTCTGTAGCCTGTCCACCACACCCATCCTGACACACACACACACACGCGCATTTAAGGCTTCTTACTTACTCAAAAAACATGAACATACACAAACACAGCGAATTACTTACACTCAAACAAAAAGACAGACAAGAACACACACACACACACACACACCTACCTGAAACAGTCATCAGGACAGAAGAGGTCCTGAAGACTGCTCCTATCCCAGCCAGGCACCCATGCCTGGCACATAATGTGCAATGGATGGGATTGGACTAATTCACTTCACAACCATTGTTTTTACGACAGCCTAACCCATCCTACAGCATCTACTGTACACTGTGTCACGGAAGAAAGCAACAAGCCTTTGGGCATAATTCATTGACATTTGCATAATGTTAGACAAAGCAAGACATCTGTTTGAATACTCCTCTCTTTGTACTCCTCTCTTTGTTTAGGTTGATTTTAAAGTGAAAGTGATCATGACATTGACCTAAATATGCCGAACTAATAATAAAACACATAGCCTAACCCTAAATTGTCTTTGTCACTTTTTTAAATCCAAAATGGCTTCTTTGGAATCATTAGGCTAATTCCACAATGTATTGTGAATACCGGCGGGTAAAATTCAGCACAGGGATTCTTGACAGCTGGGAAATGTGCATCACAGAGAGACAGGTTGTGGCTGAATGGCCTATATCCATATGTACATAGTAGAACTCTTTTCTTTCAATGGTCATTCATTTTGTAACTCAGACTCTCCTCCCAACTGATTCTAGTTTGAGGGACAAGAAAAGTCAATCATTAATCACTGTGCTATTTGGACAGGTTCCCTCATCGGTGATAATCAACAACAGCACATGCTCACTGGACTGCCGCTGAAGCCGCTAATCAGTACACAAAGAGATAAAGATGTTCTTTCTCCATTGCCAATACCCAGAGGTGCTGTTAATGAATGGGTTATGCCCCAGAACTGAGGTCAATTCTAGGATATTGATGTTTCATCACAAGCCTGAATTTGGGTTGGAAATAGCATTTGTAAGACATCCAGTAAGACATCCAATGTGGATATATTAATTTGTGTTTCCCCCCACCTTCACAATGTTTTACTAAAACCACTTCCCACATGAAAAAATACTATAGTACAGTCGTGGCTGTACTAAAGTTTTGAGAATGACACAAATATTAATTTTCACAAAGTCTGCTGCCTCAGGTTGTATGATGGCAATTTGCATATACTCCAGAATGTCATGAAGAGTGATCAGATGAATTGCAATTAATTGGAAAATCCCTCTTTGCCATGCAAATGAACTGAATCCCCCAAAAACATTTCCACTGCATTTTAGCCCTGCCACAAAAGGACCAGCTGATATCATGTCAGTTATTCTCTTGTTAACACAGGTGTGAGTGTTGATGACAAGGCTGGAGATCACTCTGTCATGCTGATTGAGTTCGAATAACAGACTGGAAGCTTCAAAAGGAGGGTGGTGCTTGGAATCATTGTTCTTCCTCTGTCAAACATGGTTACCTGCAAAGAAACACGTGCCATCATCATTGCTTTGCACAAAAAGGGCTTCACAGGCAAGGATATTGCTGCCAGTAAGATTGCACATAAATCAACCATTTATCGGATCATCAAGAACGTTAAGGAGAGCGGTTCAACTGTTGTGAAGAAGGCTTCGGGGCACCCAAGAAAGTCCAGCAAGCGCCAGGACCGTCTCCAAAAGTTGATTCAGTTGCAGAATCGGGACAGAGAGTTTGACATGCAGACTACTGCAACACCACAGAGAGGGAAAAAGGAAAATGATAAGGGGAACGTTCCCATGAATAAACATTTCACTATTGTAGCTGGGCCTCCGCCTGATTCATTTCAACCAGTTTCCTATAAATTCTGGGTTTCAGGCTGAGAGTAATATAATTTAATTGGGTTATGAACATTGAGAACAAAATTCTCATGACACCAAGGCGCAGCGTATGTTGAGTTCCACATAATTTTAATGAATAAAGTGAAACTTAGCAAAGACAAAAAACAAATAAACAATAAACTAACAATGAATCATGACTACAGAGATGCTACGTGCAGTAACTTTAAACAATATCCCATAACACACAAGTGGAAAAAATGTTACTTAAGTATGATCCCCAATTAGAGACAACGACGTGACAGGACGTGACACAATGACCATGAAAGGCTCATGTTTCTTGCACTCCTTGACCCACAATAGTTCCCAATATATAGGGAAACACCAAACTTTCCAAACGATATGTTCTAAAGTCTTGAGGAAAGCTATGGCCCGGCTTAAAACAGAACTCAACGTTATGTACTCAATGTCTGACGTCGAGGGTAAGAGCCCGGCTGAACTGCTCCACTTTCTCCAGCAGAAGAGACTAATTGATAGTATGCACCAATTGTATCTGCTTACCTGTCTAGTTGTGACCATTCCAGTGTCCACTGCTTCAGTAGAAAGAACATTTTTTGCACTAAAATGGATCAAGACATATTCCAGGAACACCAGTGGACAGGCCCGACTGTCAGCCCTGGCTTTGATCGCAATCCAAAAATAACTTATTTTGGATTTAAAATCAAAAGACAATCTATATGAAGCTGCCATTGCCCATTTCATAAAGAAGGACAGGAGAATGAACTTCGTTTTTAAATGATAATCATAATGGTGAGTGGACTTTTTGTTTTCATCGACAGCTTGCTTTTTGTTGTTATCTCATTTATATCATTTTGACCCCTTCCCTTTTTCCATATTTTGTTACGTTACAGCTTTATTCTAACATGTATTAAATAAATAAATAAATAAATATAAATCCTCAGCAATCTACACACAATACGTCATAATGACAAAGCAAAAACAGGTTAACATTTTTTGGGGCAAATGTGTAACACAAAATATTTAAAAAATATTCAGACCCTTTGCTATGAGACTCGAAATTGAGCTCAGATGCATCCTGTTTCTATTGATCATCCTTGAGATGTTTCTACAACTTCATTGGAGTCCACCTGTCGTAAATTCAATTGATTGGACATGATTTGGAAAGGCACACACCTGTCTGTATAAGGTCCCACAGTTGTCGGAGCAAAAACCAAGCCATGAGGTTGAAGGAATTGAGCTCTGAGACAGGACTGTGTCGAGGCAGAGATCTGGGGAAGGGTACCAAAAAATTACTGCAGCATTGAAGGTCCCCAAGAACACAGTGGCCTCCGTCATTCTTAAAATGGAAGAAGTTTGGAACCACCAAGACTTACTAGAGCTGGGTGCCTGGCCAAACTGAGCAATTGGGGGAGTAGGGCCTTGGTCAGGGAGGTGACCAAGAACCCGATGGTCACTCTGACAGAGCTCGGGAGTTCCTCTGTGGAGATGGGAGAAACTTCCAGAAGGACAAACATCTCTGCAGCACTCCACCAATCAGGCCTTTATGATAGAGTGGCCAGACAGAAGCCACTCCTCAGTTAAGGCACATTACAGCCCACTTGGAGTTTGCCAAATGGCACCTAAAGACTCTCAGACCATGAGAAACACGATTCTCTGGTCTGATGAATTCAAGATTGAACTCTTTGGACTGAATGCCAAGTGTCACGTCTGGAGGAAACCTTGCACCATCCCTACGGTGAAGCATGGTCGTGGCAGAATCATGCTGTGGGGATGTTTTTCAGTGGCAGGGACTGGGAGACTAGTCAGGGTAGAGGCAAAGATGAACGGAGCAAAGTACAGAGATCGTTGATGAAAACCTGCTACAGAGCGCTAAGGACCACAGACTGTCAACAGGACAATGACCCTAAGCACACAGCCAAGACAACGCAGGAGTGGCTTTGGGACAATTCTCATTATTGTTTGAGTTGCCCAGCCAGAGCCCGGACTTGAACCCGATCTAACATCTCTGGAGAGAGAAAATAGCTGGTGCAGCAACGCTCCCCATCCAACCTGACAGAGCTTGAGAGGATCTGCAGAGAAGAATGGGAAGAACTCCCCAAATACAGGTGTGCCAAGCTTGTAGCGTCATACCCAAAAAGACTAGATGCTGTAATTGTTGCCAAAGGTGATTCAACAAAGTAATGAGTAAAGTGTCTGAATACTTATGTAAATGTTTAACCAAGATATATAAATTAGCAAAAAAATTCTAAACCTGTTTTTGCTTTATCATTATGGGATATTGTGTGTAGATTGATGAGGGGGAAAAAACAAATTGATCAATTTTAGAATAAGGCTGTAACGTAACAAAATGTGGAAAAAGTCAAGGGGCCTGAATACTTTCCGAAGGCACTGAATACCATTGTAATAAACGTTTTTGTAGATTTGACATAGAAGTGGAGGCTTTCTCCTTAAGGAAACCTACTGGAGAAATAATTTGCCATAATCTGTAGGTAGGTAGGACTGGAGTCTGAACAAATAACCTGTAGGGAATATATGCAAATAAAACAATTTAGTATTTACTATAGATAAACAAGTGTGATGTTTTTGTGGACTGTAGTGTTCTTGAGAACATTACTGTAATATTTACTACCGTGTTTTTTTGTCGATAATACTGTAGTATTTACTATAGTATTCTACAGTATACTACAACAATATATATTAAGTACTACACATGATCAAGGGATACTACAATTTGTAGTATAGTATTCTGCAGTATACTACAGTTTACTACAGAATTCTATAGCAAACTGTACTATGTTTTCATATGGGTTTATAGGCCACCTTTGTACTTATTCTGAAATTGAGACCCTCAAGAGTTTCAGATTCTTGTCCAGGTCATAATTGCAATGATGATTGGTTCTCAATTGGTCCAATAATAGATTTTACAGTATTATTGGGAGAAAAAAGTGTGCTCAACGATTAATTTTCTTGTGGTCGTGTTTATTGAGATGTATCGTTCTCAAAATATGTTTTCTGTCAGAATAATATGGCACTTTGACAGAACATTTACATTACATTTACATTTAAGTCATTTGGCAGACGCTCTTATCCAGAGCGACTTACAAATTGGTGAATTCACCTTATGACATCCAGTGGAACAGCCACTTTACAATAGTGCATCTAAATCATTTAAGGGGGGTGAGAAGGATTACATTATCCTATCCTAGGTATTCCTTAAAGAGGTGGGGTTTCAGGTGTCTCCGGAAGGTGGTGATTGACTCCGCTGTCCTGGCGTCGTGAGGGAGTTTGTTCCACCATTGGGGGGCCAGAGCAGCGAACAGTTTTGACTGGGCTGAGCGGGAACTGTACTTCCTCAGTGGTAGGGAGGCGAGCAGGCCAGAGGTGGATGAACGCAGTGCCCTTGTTTGGGTGTAGGGCCTGATCAGAGCCTGGAGGTACTGCGGTGCCGTTCCCCTCACAGCTCCGTAGGCAAGCACCATGGTCTTGTAGCGGATGCGAGCTTCAACTGGAAGCCAGTGGAGAGAGCGGAGGAGCGGGGTGACGTGAGAGAACTTGGGAAGGTTGAACACCAGACGGGCTGCGGCGTTCTGGATGAGTTGTAGGGGTTTAATGGCACAGGCAGGGAGCCCAGCCAACAGCGAGTTGCAGTAATCCAGACGGGAGATGACAAGTGCCTGGATTAGGACCTGCGCCGCTTCCTGTGTGAGGCAGGGTCGTACTCTGCGGATGTTGTAGAGCATGAACCTACAGGAACGGGCCACCGCCTTGATGTTAGTTGAGAACGACAGGGTGTTGTCCAGGATCACGCCAAGGTTCTTAGCGCTCTGGGAGGAGGACACAATGGAGTTGTCAACCGTGATGGCGAGATCATGGAACGGGCAGTCCTTCCCCGGGAGGAAGAGCAGCTCCGTCTTGCCGAGGTTCAGCTTGAGGTGGTGATCCGTCATCCACACTGATATGTCTGCCAGACATGCAGAGATGCGATTCACCACCTGGTCATCAGAAGGGGAAAGGAGAAGATTGATTGTGTGTCGTCTGCATAGCAATGATAGGAGAGACCATGTGAGGTTATGACAGAGCCAAGTGACTTGGTGTATAGCGAGAATAGGAGAGGGCCTAGAACAGAGCCCTGGGGGACACCAGTGGTGAGAGCGCGTGGTGAGGAGACAGATTCTCGCCACGCCACCTGGTAGGAGCGACCTGTCAGGTAGGACGCAATCCAAGCGTGGGCCGCGCCGGAGATGCCCAACTCGGAGAGGGTGGAGAGGAGGATCTGATGGTTCACAGTATCGAAGGCAGCCGATAGGTCTAGAAGGATGAGAGCAGAGGAGAGAGAGTTAGCTTTAGCAGTGCGGAGCGCCTCCGTGATACAGAGAAGAGCAGTCTCAGTTGAATGACTAGTCTTGAAACCTGACTGATTTGGATCAAGAAGGTCATTCTGAGAGAGATAGCGGGAGAGCTGGCCAAGGACGGCACGTTCAAGAGTTTTGGAGAGAAAAGAAAGAAGGGATACTGGTCTGTAGTTGTTGACATCGGAGGGATCGAGTGTAGGTTTTTTCAGAAGGGGTGCAACTCTTGCTCTCTTGAAGACGGAAGGGACGTAGCCAGCGGTCAGGGATGAGTTGATGAGCGAGGTGAGGTAAGGGAGAAGGTCTCCGGAAATGGTCTGGAGAAGAGAGGAGGGGATAGGGTCAAGCGGGCAGGTAGTTGGGCGGCCGGCCGTCACAAGAAGCGAGATTTCATCTGGAGAGAGAGGGGAGAAAGAGGTCAGAGCACAGGGTAGGGCAGTGTGAGCAGAACCAGTGGTGTCGTTTGACTTAGCAAACGAGGATCGGATGTCGTCGACCTTCTTTTCAAAATGGTTGACGAAGTCATCTGCAGAGAGGGAGGAGGGGGGAGGGGGAGGAGGATTCAGGAGGGAGGAGGATTCAGGAGGGAGGAGAAGGTGGCAAAGAGCTTCCTAGGGTTAGAGGCAGATGCTTGGAATTTAGAGTGGTAGAAAGTGGCTTTAGCAGCAGAGACAGAGGAGGAAAATGTAGAGAGGAGGGAGTGAAAGGATGCCAGGTCCGCAGGGAGGCGAGTTTTCCTCCATTTCCGCTCGGCTGCCCGGAGCCCTGTTCTGTGAGCTCGCAATGAGTCGTCGAGCCACGGAGCGGGAGGGGAGGACCGAGCCGGCCTGGAGGATAGGGGACATAGAGAGTCAAAGGATGCAGAAAGGGAAGAGAGGAGGGTTGAGGAGGCAGAATCAGGAGATAGGTTGGAGAAGGTTTGAGTAGAGGGAAGAGATGATAGGATGGAAGAGGAGAGAGTAGCAGGGGAGAGAGAGCGAAGGTTGGGACGGCGCGATACCATCTAAGTAGGGGCAGTGTGGGAAGTGTTGGATGAGAGCGAGAGGGAAAAGGATACAAGGTAGTGGTCGGAGACTTGGAGGGGAGTTGCAATGAGGTTAGTGGAAGAACAGCATCTAGTAAAGATGAGGTCGAGCGTATTGCCTGCCTTGTGAGTAGGGGGGGGAGGTGAGAGGGTGAGGTCAAAAGAGGAGAGGAGTGGAAAGAAGGAGGCAGAGAGGAATGAGTCAAAGGTAGACGTGGGGAGGTTAAAGTCGCCCAGGACTGTGAGAGGTGAGCCGTCCTCAGGAAAGGAGCTTATCAAGGCATCAAGCTCATTGATGAACTCTCCGAGGGAACCTGGAGGGCGATAAATGATAAGGATGTTAAGCTTGAAAGGGCTGGTAACTGTGACAGCATGGAATTCAAAGGAGGCCATAGACAGATGGGTAAGGGGAGAAAGAGAGAATGACCACTTGGGAGAGATGAGGATCCCGGTGCCACCACCCCGCTGACCAGAAGCTCTCGGGGTGTGCGAGAACACGTGGGCGGACGAAGAGAGAGCAGTAGGAGTAGCAGTGTTATCTGTGGTGATCCATGTTTCCGTCAGTGCCAAGAAGTTGAGGGACTGGAGGGAGGCATAGGCTGAGATGAACTCTGCCTTGTTGGCCGCAGATCGGCAGTTCCAGAGGCTACCGGAGACCTGGAACTCCACGTGGGTCGTGCGCGCTGGGACCACCAGATTAGGGTGGCCGCGGCCACGCGGTGTGGAGCATTTGTATGGTCTGTGCAGAGAGGAGAGAACAGGGATAGATAGACACATAGTTGACAGGCTACGGAAGAGGCTACGCTAATGCAAAGGAGATTGGAATGACAAGTGGACTACACGTCTCGAATGTTCAGAAAGTTAAGCTTACGTAGCAAGAATCTTATTGACTAAAATGATTGAAATGATACAGTACTGCTGGAGTAGGCTAGCTGGCAGTGGCTGCGTTGTTGACTTTGTAGGCTAGCTGGCAGTGGCTGCGTTGTTGACACTACACTAATCAAGTCGTTCCGTTGAGTGTAATAGTTTCTACAGTGCTGCTATTCGGGGGCTAGCTGGCTAGCTAGAAGTGTTGATTACGTTACGTTACGTTAAAAGAACGACAATAGCTGGCTAGCTAACCTAGAAAATCGCTCTAGACTACACAGTTGTCTTTGATACAAAGACGGCTATGTAGCTAGCTAGCTACGATCAAACAAAATCAAACCGTTGTACTGTAATGAAGTGAAATGAAAATGTGATACTACCTGTGGAGCGAAGCGGAATGTTGACCGGGTTGTTGACGTTCAATTCGGTAGACGTTGGCTAGCTGTTGGCTAGCTAGCTAGCAGTATCTCCTACGTTAAGGACGACAAATAGCTGGCTAGCTAACCTCGGTAAATTAAGATAATCACTCTAAGTCTACACACTCTAAACTACACAATTATCTTGGATACGAAGACAGCAAAGACAACTATGTAGCTAGCTAACACTACACTAATCAAGTCGTTCAGTTGAGTGTAATAGTTACTACAGTGCTGGTAATCGGTAGACGGTGGACGTTAGCTAGCTGCTGGGCAGATAGCAGTGTAGACTACGTTAGGACGCCGAAATACGATAATAACGCAATTATCTTTGATACAAAGACGGCTATGTAGCTAGCTAAGAAGAAATTGCTAAGGTTAGACAAATCAAACCGTTGTACTATAATGAAATGTAATGAAAAGTTATACTACCTGCGGACCGAAGTGTAGATGCGACCGCTCGCTCCAACCCGGAAGCTGTCAATACATGAGACAGTAAAGAACCACATTTAAAGAACCACATTTACATGAATCAGTCACCGTGTGCTGCTAACCATCATGCTAGAGGCTGCAAGGTGAGGTACAACTGGTCTAACCTAGTCATATCATGTACTGAGAAAGTAGAAAGTAGGCTAAGGACCGAGAGAGACCGTGATCCTACATCTGTGTTTGTTTTCTTAGCAACAGCTTAGCATTACTGAGTTAAAAACTAGTGGTATAGGACCCCTGTCAGCATTCTTCTAGTCGCATGTCAAAATCACTTATCCCTTTAATCAGTGTTTAACGTTAATCAGTACTGTAGCTGTTTGTTTGATGATTAAACCAACAGATATGCAGATAGCATACAGTGCCTTCCGAAAGTATTCACACCCCTTGATTTTTTCAACATTTTGCTGTGTTACAAAGTGGGATTAAAATGTTTTTCTTGTGAAAGTGGAAGAAAAATTGGAATATTTCAAAAAAATGTTGTGAAAAATAACACTCAGCTTTAATTTGATAGTATTTTCATCCATATCGTTTAGAAATTACAGCTCTTTTTGTTCGTGGTCCCCCATTTTAGAAGAGCAAAAGTATTGGGACAAATGCACTTATATGTATTTGAAGTAGTAAGAAATTAAGTATTTGGTCCCATAAGTTTACAGCCAAAAGGACAAAAAAATGCATTACTGTCCTGTCACATCTGCTCCTGCAATGCCCTCTACTGCTCATCCCGTGTCTCCTTGACCTGTGTCACGTTCGTCATAACGAGGAGACCAAGGCGCAGCGTGAGATGAATACATTCTTCTTTATTTAAACAAAGAACATTAAACAAACGAAAGTGAAGCTATACACACAAGTGCTGACATGCAACTACACATAGACAATAACCCACTAAACCAAAATGGAAAATGGCAACCTAAATAGGATCCCCAATCAGAGACAACGATAAACAGCTGTCTCTGATTGGGAACCAATTCAGGCCACCATAGACCTACATTTACCAAGACAATACCAAAACCCCATAGATATACTTAAAACCCTAGACAAGACAAAAACACACATACCACCCTTGTCACACCCTGACCTAACCAAAATAATAAAGAAAACAAAGATAACTAAGGTCAGGGCGTGATAACTTGCCACCACTCCCCCAGTACTCTTTCCCACTCTCTCTCTCTCTGTGTGTGTGTGTGTGTGTGTGTGTGTGTGTGTGTGTGTGTGTGTGTGTGTGTGTGTGTGTGTGTGTGTGTGTGTGTGTGTGTGTGTGTGTGTGTGTGTGTGTGTGTGTGTGTGTGTGTGTGTGGGCGGAGACAGGTGTGCTGGAGTCAGAGCAGATCCCCACCAGCTCACCTGTTCCATAATCAAGACCTCGACAAATACTCATCCCTGCCGCTTCCACGCTTCTACATGTCTAGCCTTTTGTTACCATTCAGATCCTGTTGTGCCTGTTTTCCTTGACTGACGCTGTTTTCCTCTCCGCTGCAGTTCTGCCCATTCTGACTTTGGTCCCTGTCTCTAGTCCCACATATCGTCATCCTGCTACTCTGTCCTGGATTCCCCACTCTACTACTCCCTTGGATTCCCCTCCGGACCTGCTTACCCTGTCTTAACCCCTCTTGCTCCAGCCTCAGCCTCCGCACCTGGTTTCCAGCAACCCGCCCGAGCTTCTCCTTACCTGCACTCCAACTCCCCCCCTGTGTTTCAACAAATGCCTTGGTTACTTCATCCCAGTCTCCTCATCTGAGTCTGCTCTTGGGTTCCCCTGTTCCACTCCGCACAACATGTCCCAATAATTACTGAGGGCACTGTATCTTGATTCTATAAGTATTCAACCCGCTGTCAATACATGAGACAGTAAAGATTATAGAATTACTGCGAGAGAGAGAGCGAGAGTTTTACTGTATGTGTCATTTGCAGATTCTCTGCTCTGATGAAACCAAGATTGAACTCTTTGACTTAAATGCCAAGCGTCACATGTGATGGAAACCAGACACCGCTCATCACCTGGCAATACCATCCCTACGGTGAAGCATGGTGGTGGCAGCATCACGCTGTGGGGATGTTTTTTAGCGGCAGGGACTGGGAGACTAGTCAGGATCGAGGGAAAGATGAATAGAGCAAAGGAAAGAGAGATCATTGATGAAAACGTGCTCCAGAATGCTCAGGACCTCAGACTGGGGCGAAGGTTCACCTTACAACAGGACAATGACCCTAAGCACACAGCCAAGACAACGCAGGAGTGGCTTCGGGACAAGTCTCTGAATGTCCTTGAGTGGCCCAGCCAGAGCCCGGACTTGAACATGATCGAACAGAGACCTGAAAATAGCTGGCTCTGAAAATGAAGCATTGATTTGGGAAGAAATGTAAGTCCACACTGGGAATGAGAAGAATGCACTCACACTTTCGAAGCGTGACAAGTTGGAATTCTTTAAGAAGTGAAATTATCTCTCAATATCATTACATAACTTGTAGGCTGTGTCAATTTTTATAAAGACCATGAAATCACAGAGAGGAAAGGGAGGTATAGAGAGAAAGAAATAAAGAGTGAAAGAAGGAGAGTGAAAGCAAAAGGAGAGGGGGGGAGGGGCGCAACAGTGAGAGACTGAGTAAATGGTGACATGAAAGCATGTTGGTGGCAAAGTTGGACTGACCTGAGAGCAGTTTGCAGAGTGGGAACAGCACCATGCTCTGGACAGACAAGACTCTGCAGCATGACATGGCTTTGGGCTAAGGCCTGGATGTCTTCCAGGAAACTATTCTTTCTCTTTCTCTACGTCTAGCACTCTTTGTAAAGCTATCAATTCTTGTTCTCCATCATCTGTATTTGTGAGTTGTGTTTTTATCTCATATCCCACTCCCTTGGCTTCCCTCCTCTCTTTCTTTTCTCCCCCCTCTCCTTTCACTCTTACCCCCATCAGGCATCTGGACTCTTCTCTTCTCGGGCCAAAGCAACCAGATGTGTTAGGAATCTCGGCTGATGGGATGAGTTTGGAGAGACAAGATATGGAGAGGGACGGAGATGATAAGGAATGGAGGAGAGGAAATTAGAGAAGAGGAATGAAGGTGCCTTCATCTGTACAATGCTGAAAATACAGGATAGGTGAAAGCGATGAGGTGCTGGGAGTCCTCTCTGCAGGTTGACATTTATTTGGATGACTCATGTACTGGAGGCAGCTCTGCAGGGTCCTCACTACCTAAGCTGTTGTTACATTAAGTAATACCATTTGATTCTAACCTTAACCCTTACCTTAACCACACTGCTAACCTGAACCCTTACCTTAACCACACTGCTAACCTTATGCCTAATCCTAAACTTAAATGAAGTCCAAAAAGCACATTTTTACAATAGAGCAAATTTTGACTTTGCCTCTGACCCATCTAGTGGAAACCGTTCAGCTCGGCCTCCAGGACAAGATTCATGCTAATAAACATCAACCTGTGTCTGGTTTCACCTGTCCAGTTGTGTTGTAACTGGAATATAGAACTACAGTGATAGAACTCAGAATGTTGTCTATATGATTTAAAGTCTCTACCAGATCTGAAATGTTTATATGAACTGAAATGACTATATGAACTGAAGTGTCCCTATGAACTGAAATTTTAAATGAACTGAAATGTCCATGTAGTATGAACTAAAATGGCTATAGGACCTGGAATGTACATATTAACTGAAATGTCTATATGAACTGAAATGGCAGATCACGGTTGTAATCCCAACAACTCAGACACATTCACCAGGTTACTTTGCAGTTTATTACGATAAATCTCATTTTGTACATCCATACTTAAATAGCGACATATTTCAGCTCTTGTGAACAACATTGGACAGAAGCATCAATAAAATCCAAAATATTAACAAACAGATCAAGAACACTGGCTACATTGAAAGATGTATAAATTACAGGATGCATGTAAACCATTCTTCATCTGTCATCTCAATCTTTCACCTTGTTTGGCAGAGAGTAGAGCTAGAGCCAATACCACAGAAAACAGGGGATACTTAACACTGTAGTGTATGGGTCTTTACATACATAGGGCTATGTAGCACATTCATAGCAGTTCCTAACACTGTCATAATCACTACATAAGCATTTATACATGCAAATGTCAGCTAAGCTTATCAACCGCAAGTTGCCATAAGATAATGCAGTGACATCTACCAATCTGCAGTTGAGCATAAACGTGAATGTTTATGTAGGGCATATGAAGGCATTATACTATAAATGTGTTATGGTTTTTTGGTGTGAAGCCCCGCCTACAGTAAAGTATAACTGGATTGAATCATGAAAGTCCACTAATACCAAAATATTGTATAAATGAACATATCCAATAAGTTGCATATAACCATGTAGTTGTATTAATATGAGTTTGTAAAGAAGCAACAACATCGAAGCCTGTTTTACAATCACCCAAACACAGGAAAACTTTTACAAAATTTGGCAGCACAACAGTTTGGCAGTGTTCATTTCTATTAATAATTCCATTTAGTTTGTATTAATATAAACCTAGAATTTGACTAAATCTAAAATAAAATGACTTTAAGGGATATATATATATCAGTATATATATATATATATACATACATACATATATATTTTTTTTAGAAAAATATTTCATTTATTGCAGCATTGTACTTTTGAATATAAAATGAATCAAATTGCACAACATTTGTATGATACTTAAGAAAATGTTTTTTATAGTTATTTTATATGAGCAGTTAAAATACATAAGTATTCAGATGGTTTCAACATTGCCAATTTGCAAAAGCTTCAATCATATTCATCATATCTATATATATCTTATAAGGTCGGATAACATCCATAAAAATTACACAACCAATTGATTCTTGGTCACTTATCTTCCCAATTTATTTTGTTTTAGACTGTATGTTGTTGTTTAAAAATAAAATATTTAAAGAATTTCCCCAAGAACGGAACTGCTGTTCTCAAACTCTCCAATGCTTTGTTGACACTGTGAAGAATATGCCACATATCAACATCTTTGAGCTTTTAGTTTGAAAAACAATCAGTACGGGGACTGCATTTTTTAAGCATATTAAAGTAAAGTCGTAAACCTAACTTGAAATTGTGCATATATCTTAAAATCACATTCTTCAAATTAGGATTTGGGTTTAAGATACAGTAGCACAGTGAGTACTTCAACTCTTACAGAAAACAAATACATGTCAAAGTAAAAATATTAAATCGATATTTCAGAGTTGGAGTTTAGAGAGGTGGATATTTTAGAGGCCAAGTATATTTAAAAACAACATTACAATCATTGTCTTTGTATAATATTTGATCATGTCAGTCATAATACAATTATGAAATGTATATTCTGAAGGTAGCATGCTCAAGCAGGTGGTAGAGTGAAGGGAGAATAGGGCTGCGTCCCAAAAGTCTTAATGTTATTTCCTTATCTCCTTCTCTTGTCTCCATTTCTTCAATACCACTGATAGGTAAAGGTGATAAATAGAGCCTCAAAATATAATTGATATACTAAATATATACAATTATTAATATTTTTCTCTCTGTCTCTTGGGACTCAAAAATCAAGTTTGTTGTGTCTGACAATTCATACCCAAAAAGTTATGAACAGATGAGTCTATGTCCCGTGTCAAATCTTGAGTAGATCCAGCTACATATATATGCCAAATCTGGAATGAATGGAAATACCTTTCCTTAATCTGGAATGAATGGAAATACATTTCCTCATTTTATTCAGTGGCAATATTTTTTCATTAATTTGGGGTTGAGGCATACAGTTGGATCTAAAAAACACATGTCCTGGTACATGAACTCATCTCTACACCAGACCACTTTTGAGGCCTGAAAACATCTTACTAACTTTTGTTTTGAAGTGAAGTGTCCCTTTAAGACTATTGGGACCCATCCTGAGGTGGAAAGATGGCTGGAGGAAGGGATGGAATGATGGTGGATAGATAGCTGGTGGAGGGGTGGAATGATGGTGGATAGAGGTGGATAGGTGGTTGGAGGAGGTGGTGGATAGATGGCTGGAGGAAGGGGGTGGAATGATGGTGGATAGAGGTGGATAGATGGCTGGAGGAAGGGGGTGGATTGATGGTGGATAGAGGTGGATAGATGGCTGGAGGAAGGGGGTGGAATGGAATCTAAGTATTCTATATGGGCCCCCTTTCCTTGCCTCTTTTCTTTCATGCATTCTGATCTTAGAAGACTGAAACAATATGGCGGAAGTCTATGGGCTAGCTAGGTTTCACTACATTAGGAGGAGGGGGAGGAGGAAGGGAAGCCACTTCCGGGAATTGAGATGCAACCGACCTACAACTGTGCTGAATGAAAGACAGATAAACAGAGAGACAGGCTAGAATGCTCCAAGGTAAAAAAGCAGAGCTTTGGAAAAACAACAACACATTTGGCTGGAAGAGTTTCTCTCTGGCTTTCACTCTCCCACTCTCTCGCATGCTCCTTCCATGCCGAGCCGCCGCCTCCTCACCCTATCTCTCTCACACCTTACCCCGGGGTGGCCAATCTTGACCAAGGAGAACCGCAGGGATGCGTAGGCTTGAGCCCAGCACTAACACACCTGATTCAACTACTAAGCACAATCTTCAATGTAGACCATGATTAGTTCAATCGGCCCTGAATCCTACAGGGCTGGATATGTTGGTTCTGGAACAAAAGCCTGCACACACTGAGTTCCACCCCATGCCCCCCCTCCCTCACTGCCTGTCGTTAGAGAGCATGTTGAAGAGTGCCTGCAGCAGCCGGTCATCTCTGTGCCTGTAGGGCTTGGCGCTGTAGAAGCCGTCACTGTAGTCACTGTAAAGGCTTTCATCCTGCCCGGCCCGCTGGTACTGGTTGATCCTGTCCAGGGCCTGGTATAGCGTCTGGGGAGCGATGCGAGGGCCTGCTCCCCCTGGAATGGAGTATGGCCTGCCCTGGTGCTGCTCTCCCCTGCTAGAGGGGGCCTTTTCTGGGGACTGGGGCAGGGCGGCGGGGGTCTGCCGGTTGAAGGCCATCTGGAGGAGACGCAGGAGGGCCAGGGAGGGTGACAGGGGTGGGGAGGAGGGCCTCATCTGCTTCATCTTGGGGGTGGCAGAAGGAGGGGTTTGAGGCTTCTGCGGTGAGTGGGCCTCAGCCTGGGTGGACAGTTCCTATAGGGTTGGATAGAAAGAAAGACAAACAAACATACAGACAGAAATGGTTTAGTGGATGAGGTAAGTAAGTTACACAGAATTACATTTGAGGTCTGACGACAGTCGACAGACCGTATTTGCACATGTATATTTAACTATCTCATATGTAGACACTAGTATGGTTCGGGAGATAATAAATATGAAGTTAAAAAGAGGTGAAAAGTCCCTTTAATTATCGCACTCACCTCCATCATGTCGTCCATGTGCTCTACTCCTCTACGGTCATTCTGGACAGCGTTGTAAGGGACATACACTCGGGGTTTCTTCATGTGCTCGGGCTTCTCTGACGTGCCGTGGAGAATCAACTTCCAGGTCAGGATCTGGCCTTCATTCTCCATCCGCCCAGACTGACAAAGGGAAATAGAAAAATAGTGTAAAAAAACACCCTGTTTAGACAATATGTTGATACAACACAATGCCTATGCTATGTGGCATTTGGAGCAGTTCGACCACCGTAAATGGCCAGCTCCATTTTCTATAAAGTTTGAAATCGTCTAAACAAACTTTAGTGGAAAGTAATGGATTGGAACTATCCCTTGACTGACCGTGTCAGTTATCTTGAGGGTCCAGGTGCCAGTGGGGTCTTCTCCCCAGGTGTGAACAGACATGAAGTCCCAGTTCCTGAAGCCGTTAGATGACATGTCCCTCTCTCTCTCTGCCAGCAGGACCGTGCTAGTGACTGATACCAGAAAATAATAATGGTTCATATAGCCTTGTTTGGCTCCAGTTTTCAGTATCCTATTGTATGTATGTGTTTTTTGCTTTTACTATCCCGGGGACCAGAAGTCTTCACAATGATAGTTAAACAAGGCAAATTCTGACAAGTTGGGACATTTTGCCGGTTCCCACAAGGAAAAGGGCTATTTTAGGCTTACGGGTTAAGTTTAGGGTTATAGCTAAGACACATCGGTAGGATTGTTAAACGTTTGCCTGCCGACTGTACTTATCACCTCTGAACAGTGTCAGCAGTCAATCGCATTTGTGAAATCATCAGATACTCAATTAAAATCATCCAAACCAGAAGGTGGCAATAGCGTTGTTTGTCAATGCATGTCTGTGTGTGTTGCTTATGGTCTAGATTCCAGTGTTAGCTAGCTGCGCTAATGTTGGTATTTTGTAGAAGTCATTGCTGATACTAGCCAGATGGCCACAGCTAGATAACTACCTAGCAATATGACGAAGAAATACTTTAATTCACTCTCCATAATCCCATACTGCCAGTGCCAGCACATAGCCAACTGTTTAGCTAGCTAGCGTTAGCATATTTGCTAAAGGACACTGCTCTAATTCGGCAGCTAACACAGGCAGCTGTTTCATGTAAACCAGCAAATCCATTGTGATTTAATTGTAAGGTCAATACTTGCTACAGTGGTTAGCTAGTTTGGAGGACGTTTTTAGTGTTGTGTGTATTGCATCTGTGTACTTACTATAACTAGCTACCATCCCATATCCTACATTGCACATGAAGTGTGACTGGCTCATCTGTGGATGTACAGAGAAAATGCCTTCTTTCAAAAAAAATGTTTGTTGTCACCAATGTTGGCTGCCCCATGTGGGGGTTCCTGCTCTCTGATTGGCTCAAGTCAGGTTGTTGGTCACTATTCTACAAGGAGAAAGGGTAGGTTTGTCACTACGGGGTCAGCACGCAGCAGGTACCACTTTTGTTCGAGCAAGGGAAGTAACGTCGTCCCACTGTGATAAGTACCTATCGGCAGTCTATGGGTAGTGAGATTCTCGGTGTGCTTCATGCTTTAAGGTTACAATTACGGGTTGGGTTAGGAGTTAGGGTTAGGGGATAAGGTTAGGTTAAGGCATATGGTTAGGGAAAATAGGATTTTGAAATGGAATCAATTGTTTGATCCCCACAAGGATAGTAAAACAAACGTGTGTGTCTAACCTGATGGGGATGTGAGTGTGATGTGTAGGTCTCCTCTCCTGGTGTACTCGATGCTGGCCTCCACTTGCACATGCTCCAGTGAGAGGACAGCGTTGTCCTGGCCATTACAGGCCTTGGTGGGGATCTCAATGGTGATCTCTCCTGCTGCTTTCAATGCCCTGGGAAAAAGACACAGGACAGGAAGTTAGTACTGTGGTTGTACTACCACCATAACATACCAAACCAAACGACATTGGTTCAACGTATACTGGCCACGATTCATATATTGTACAATCGAATACAGTCAGACAAAACATGTTGTCATTATAAATCAAAATAGTGACATTTAACCATTATTTACTGGTTATATTGGTATGTATCCACAAGTGACATATTACTTGTGGATACATGTCAACATTCTGACATATTTCTAATGAGAGTTGTCTGTCTGAGTATATTACATAAATATGACATGTTATATTGACTAGGTATGACAACACATACATTTGGATAGCCAGTGGTTGGCTCAGAATCAGGGTTAATCCGTATATTCACCCAGGATGTGAATGGCTGGAGCAATGACACACATGGATGCTTAAATCCTTTGGATTATACAGAGGTGGCGTGATCATGATGGCCTAGGTCAGAGTTACCTAACTGGTGGCCCCCCAAGGGATTTTATTTGGCCCTCAAAAGTTTCTGAGCAAAATAAAATAATGCTTTTTAAAATATACATATATTTTTTAATTGTTGGACATAAAATACTTAATGATGATCCCTGGCCTAGGTAAAAAGGGAACTGGGTGGCATGCCAATGAGTCGCTTAATCCCAGCTGCCTGGCAAAGGGACATGATCAAGAATTGGGTTGTACAAACATGTTTTGTGTTTGTCCTTTGTGTTTGTAGTCACAAATAACTTTATCCATAGCTAATATTGTCTTCGTGACCTAATCTCTTCCATTGATGTTTGGTTAGCAGAGGCAAGTAAGGCTGTTAAAGGAAATCCGAACTGTGGACTACAGTCTCTTATAGCCTGTAAACTACTGTCAGGGTAAGGAAACATAACTGTAAACTCTAAAATACCAAACCTATTCTTTGAACTGAAGGTCATTTGGAGGATGTAGCCTAGGGCTGGTGACTAAACTATCTAGCGCTCACACGTCCTAAAGCAGTTCATCCGAAATGAAGGTAAACAGAACGTCTGCTCAGATAAAAAAAATCCTTCCTTCAGAGGTTTAATCTGGAAATAAATGTTGGCTTTGCAACATTTGCCAGCTAGCTTTAGCTCTAGCTTTAAACTCCTAAAGCCTAAAAACCTAAAGTTATTAGTAAATAGAAGATTTCTCCAAAGATTGTTTGAGCCTTCCATTAAAGAAATCTAAGTCGGAATCCTAGCTTTCCTATCAATACAGACCGTGGACATACATACACACATGTGCGCTTATGCACGTACACATAACATAAACACACAAAAACACACATCTCTGGCTTTCATTTGACTGTTGTTATAATTGTCCCATATGAGAAACAGGTCAAACTACAGATGTCATTAGAAGAGCCAAAATGTAAGGACATCTCAGGACACAGGATTCTGTCCCTAATGGAATTATCGGTGCAACTCTATAAATTTGCTTGTCCACCAGGAATTAGTCTGAATTGAACAATACATGGGGGCAGGTTAACAGCACTGGGTCAGTAGCCGAAAGGTCACTGGTTCGAATCCCCAAGCCTTCTACGTTAAAAAATCTGCCAATGTGCACTTGAGTAAGGCACTTAACCCTAATTGCTCCTGCGCTGGATAAAAGCGTCTGCGAAATGACTAAAATGTTAATGACAAATGCAAGTATGTTATGTCAGAAGGATTAGATGTTTCTGGTGTACTAGAATGTTAGAGTGTCTTTGTACCTGGGCTGGAAGGAGTCATCCCTGATTATGCACTGTTTCTTCTCAGGGACGTGTTTCCAGGTGGCTGGGTCGGCCAGGTCCACCAGGGCCTTGGCATTGAGCAGGCCGAAGCCAAAACGACTGTTGACCATCAGGCCTGCCCCGTTCCTCTTCCAGCCGGGGTTGTTGGCCAGCGGGTCGAACTCAGACGTCCACACCACCAAGTGCTGCAGATCCCTCCACGTCAGCTCAGGGCTGGGGTGAGGGGTTAGTGGGGATAGACAAATTAGAAGTCTGACATGTCTCTAAACACCTCGTTCATTAGTGGAAATCGTTTAAGTCATGATTGTTGCCTTACTTCTGTTCCAGTGCGAGGGCAAATATCCCAGCAGCTAGTGGCGCGGAGGCGGAGGTTCCTGTGTGTGTCTCTGTGCATTCATTATGCAAATCAGCACTGGTCTGCAGGAAGACAGAAGTAAACAAAGTTATCATAGTTATTACAACGTAAAGTAACAAAATGTGACACAAACACTCATCTCAATTATACAGTGGTGAGGGGGACCTGGGGGCTAAAGTCACTCACTATTCTCTGGTCGGTGTAGTCTCCGCTGCTGTAGGCGGTAGCCAGGGTGGAGGAGCACTTCTCAGCGTACCAGGGGGACAGGCCCTGCTGGGAGGCACTGCTGATGGAGATGGTGTAGATGCTGTCTGTGTAGCCGTCGCAGTCACAGTTGTCCCCCTGGCGGCCCCCGTTTCCTGATGCCCACACGAAGATAGAGCCCTTCCCTCCCCGGCCCTGAGGGGAAGGAGATGGGTGAGGAGTTAGTGTTAAGTTTGTTTTTAGTAGCCTTTTGCTTAGGTTTCTTGTCTAGCTTTCCTTTTTTTAAATCAAATTTAAATATATTTAGATTATTTGTTTGGATTTTAGTTTGTTTTGACTTCTATGTGGTTAAAATGGAATAATGATGTTGGAATAATAATATGAGTTCCTTATTTCTAAATGAGTCATTATGAAGTGTGGAGTGCTGTTGAACGGTCAATTTTACAATCAATATGCACTTGGTGATACAACAGAATAACATGATGTAGATTCATGGGATGCTATTTTTTTAAAGGAAAAAGAGGGGACTTTGGTGTGTTACCTTCTGGATGCCGTACTCAAAGGCTTTTGACGCAAGGCGACCGGGACCCTCGACCGTTTTTCCATCGTCGTTGGGTCCCCAGCTGGCACTGTAGATGTCCACGTGGTCCGAATTGAAGCCAATAGAACTGGCCTCGATGGCATCCGTCACGATACCGTCCAACATGCGGATCCCTGCAAGTCAACATGATGGAACACGTCAGGGATATATTTGATTGACTGTAGTTGAAGTGTTTTGCACGTTGTGCGGTCTTGTATATTTGATTGACTGTAGTTGAAGTGTTTTGCACGTTGTGCGGTCTTGTATATTTGATTGACTGTAGTTGAAGTGTTTTGCACGTTGTGCGGTCTTGTATATTTGATTGACTGTAGTTGAAGTGTTTTGCACGTTGTGCGGTCTTGTATATTTGATTGACTGTAGTTGAAGTGTTTTGCACGTTGTGCGGTCTTGTATATTTGATTGACTGTAGTTGAAGTGTTTTGCACGTTGTGCGGTCTTGTATATTTGATTGACTGTAGTTGAAGTGTTTTGCACGTTGTGCGGTCTTGTGCCCATATATAAAACATGTATCAAATCAAATTTGATTTGAGACATGCGCCGAATACATCAGGTGTAGACCTTACAGTGAAACGCTAACTTACAAGCCCTTAACCAACAATGCAGTTTTAAGAAAAATAAGTATTAAGTACAAAATAGATAATAAAATAGATAGTAAAAAATAACAAATAATTAAAGAGCAGCAGTAAAATAACAATAGCGAGGAAATATACAGGGGGTACCGGTACAGAGTCAATGTGCGAGGGCACAGGTTAGTCGAGGTAATTGAGGTAATATGTACATGAAGGTAGAGTTAAAGGGAGTATGCATAGATAATAAACAGAAAGTAGCAGCAGCGTAAAAGAGATGGGGACAGATGGACAATGCAAATAGTCTGAGTAGCCATTTGATTAGATGTTCAGGGGGTCGAAGCTGTTGGCTTGGGGGTCGAACTGTTCAGAAGCCTTGCCGTGCGGTAGCAGATAGAACAGTCTATGACTAGGGTGGCTGGAGTCTTTGACAATTTTTAGGACCTTCCTCCGACTCTGCCTGGTATACAGGTCCCGGTTGGCAGGAAGCTTGGCCCCAGTGTTGTACTGTATCGAAAGCACTACCCTCTGTAGTGCCTTGCGGTCAGAGGCAGAGCAGTTGCCATACCAGGCAGTGATGCAACCAGTGCTCTCGATGGTGCTCTCGAACATGCTCTCGATGGTGCAGCTGTAGAACCTTTTGAGGATCTGAGGACCCATGCCAAATCTTTTCAGTCTCCTGAGGGGGAATATGCTTTGTCGTGCCCTATTCACGACTGTCCTGGTGTGTTTGGACCATGATAGTTTGTTGGTGATGTGGATACCAAGAAACTTGAAGCTCTCAACCTGCTCCACTACAGCCCCGTTGATAAGAATGGGGGCGTGCTCGGTCCTCATTTTCCTGTAGTCCACAATAATCTCCTTTGTCTTGATCACGTTGAGGGAGAGGTTGTTATCCTGGCACCACACAGCCAGGTCTTTGAACTCCTCCCTATAGGTTTGTCATCGTTGTCGGTAATCAGGCCTACCACTGTTGTGTCATCAGCAAACTTAATGATGGTGTTGGAGTCGTGCCTGGCCATGCAGTCATGATTGAACAGGGAGTACAGGAGGGGACTGACCACGAACCCCGTGTTGAGGATCAGCATGGCAGATGTGTTGTTACCTACCTTTACCACCTAGGGGCGGACCGTCAGGAAGTCCAGGATCCAGTTGCAGAGGGAGGTGTTTAGTCCCAGGGTCCTTAGCTCAGTGATGAGCTTTGAGGGCACTATGGTGTTGAACGCTGAGCTGTAGTCAATGACCAGCATTCTCACGTAGGAATTCCTTTTGTCCAGGTGGGAAAGGGCAGTGTGGAGTGCAATAGAGATGGCATCATCTGTGTATCTGTTGGGGCGGTATGCAAATTGGAGTGGGTCTAGGGTTTCTGGGATAGTGGTGTTGATGTGAACCATGACCAGCCTTTCAAAGCACTTCATGGCTACAGAATTGAGAGCTATGGGTTGGTAGTCATTTAGGCAGGTTACCTTAGTGTTCTTGGGCACAGGGACTATGGTGGTCTGCTTGAAACATGTTGGTATTACAGACTCAGTCAGGGACAGGTTGAAAATGTCAATGAAGACACTTGTCAGTTGTTCAGCGAGTGCTTGGAGTACACATCCTGGTAATATGTCTGGCCCTGCGGCCTTGTGAATGTTGACCTGTTTAAAAGTCTTACTCACATCGGATACGGAGAGTGATATCACACAGTCGTCCAGAACAGCTGATGCTCTCATGCATGCTTCAGTGTTGCTTGCCTCAAAGCGAGCATAGAAGTAATTTACCTCATCTGGTACAGTGCCTTGCAAAAGTATTCATCCCCTTTGGAGTGTTTCCTATTTTGTTGCATTACAACCTGTAATTTAAGTTGATTTTTATTTGGATTTCATGTCATGGACATACACACAATAGTCCAAATTGGTGAAGTGAAATTTAAAAAAATCACTTGTTTCAAAAAATTCTACAAAATTAAAAAGTGAAAAGTGGTGCATGCATATGCATTCACCACCTCTGCTATGAAGCCCCTTAATAAGATCTGGTACAACCAATTACCTTCAGAAGTCACATAATTAGTTAAATAAAGTCCAGCAGTGTGTGCAATCGAAGTGTCACATGATCTGTCACATGATCTCAGTAGATATACACCTGTTCTGAAAGGCCCCAGAGTCTGCAACACCACGAAGCAAGGGGAACCACCAAGCAAGCGGCACCATGAAGACCAAGGAGCTCTCCAAAAAATGTCCAAAACTTTGAACATCCCACGAACCACCATTAAATCCATTATTTAAAAAATTAAAGAATATGGCACCACAACAAACCTGTGAAGAGAGGGCTGCCTACCAAAACTCACGGACCAGGCAAGAAGGGCATTAAGAAGCAACAAAGAGACCAAAGATAACCCTGAAGGAGCTGCAAAGCTCCACAGCGGAGATTGGAGTATCTGTCCATAGGACCACTTTAAGCTGTACACTCCACAGACCTGAGCTTTACAGAAGAGTGGCCAGAAAAAAAGCCATTGCTTAATGAGAAAAAATAAGCAAACATGTTTGGTGTTCGCCAAAAGGCATGTGGGAGACTCCCCAAACATATGGAAGAAGGTACTCTGGTCAGATGAGACTAAAATTGAGCTTTTTGGCCATCAAGGAAAACGCTATGTCTGGCGCAAATCCAACACCTCTCATCACCCCGAGAACACCATTGAAGCATGGTGGTGGCAGTATCATGCTGTGGGGATGTTTTTCATCGGCAGGGACTAGGAAACTGGTCAGAATTTAAGGAATGATGGATAGCGCTAAATACAGGGAAATTCTTGAGGGAAACCTGTTTCAGTCTTCCAGAGATTTGAAACTGGGGCAGAGGTTCACCTTCCAGCAGGGCAATGGCCCTAAGCATACTGCTAAAGCAACACTTGAGTGCTTTAAGGGGAAACTTTTAAATGTCTTGGAATGGCCTAGTCAAAGCCCAGACCTCAATCCAATTGAGAATCTGTGGTATGACTTAAAATTACTGTACATCAGCGGAACCCATCCAACTTGAAGGAGCTGGAGCACTTTTGATTTGAAGAACGGGCAAATATCCCAGTGGCTTGATGTGCCAACCTTATAGGATCATACCCAAAGAGACTTGCAGCTGTAATAGTTGCAAAAGGTGTCTCTACAAAGTATTGACTTTTTTTTGGGGGGGGGGGGTGAATAGTTATGCACGTTCATGTTTATTTTTTTTGTCTTATTTCTTGTTTGTTTCATACACAAAAAATATTTTGCATCTTCAAAGTGGTAGGCATGTTGTGTAAATCAGATGATACAAACCCCCCAAAAATCTATTTTAATTCCAGGTTGTAAGGCAACAAAATAGGAAAAATGCCGGGGGTTGAATACTTTCGTGAGCCACTGTAAACTCTTGTCACTGTGCAGCTTGCGGCTGTGCTTCCCTTTGTAGACTATAATAGTTTGCAAGCCCTGCCACATCTAAAGAGCGTCGGAGCCGGTGTAGTACGATTCATTCTTAGTCCTGTATTGACACTTTGCCTGTTTGATGGTTCGTCGGAAAGCATAGCGGGATTTCTTATAAGCTTCCAGGTTAGAGTCCCGCTCATTGAAAGCGGTAGTTGTACCCTTTAGCTCAGTCCATGGCTTTTTGTTGGGGTATGTACGTACAGTCACTCTGGGGACGATGTCATGAATGCACTTATTGATGAAGCCAGTGACTAATGTGGTGTACTCCACAATGCCATCGGAAGAATCCCGGAACATATTCCAGTCTGTGCTAGCAATACAGTCCTGTAGCTTAGCATCAGCGTCATTTGACCACTTCTTTATTGATCGAGTTACTGGTACTTCCTGCTCCAGTTTTTGCTTGTCAGCAGGAATCAGGAGGATATAGTTATGGTCAGATTTTCCAAATGGTGGGCGAGGGAGAGCTTTGTACGTGTCTCTGTGTGTTGAGTAAAGGTGATCTAGAGTTTTTTTCCCCTCTGGTTGCACATTTAACATGCTGATAGAAGTGAGGTAAAACTGATTTAAGTTTCCCTGCATTAAAGTTCCTGGCCACTAGGAGCTCTGCTTCTGGATAAGTGCTTTCTTGTTGGCTTATTGCTGTATACAGCTCATTGAGTGCCAGCATCGGTTTGTGGTGGAAAATAGACAGCTACGAAGAATGTAGATGAAAACTCTCTTGGTAAATAGTGTGGTCTACAGCTTATCATTATATACTCTACCTCAGGTGAGCAAAACATCGAGACTTCCTTACTATTAGATTTCGTGCACCAGCTGTTGTTTACAAATATACACACACCGCCGTCCCTTGTCAAACCGGAGGTGGCTGTTCTATCTTGCCGAGGCAGTGTATAACCTGCTAGCTGTATGTTATTCAACCACGACTTGGTGTGATCATAGTTCATCTATTTTGTTATCCAATGATTGCACGTAGGCTAGTAGTACTGATGGTAGAGGCAGATTACCCACTCGCCGTAGGATCCTAACAAGGCACCCCACCTACGTCCCCAATATCTCCATCTCTTTCTCATGCGAATCACCTTGTCTGAAGTAAATCCTTGGTGTCGGACTCGTTAAAGAAAAAATCTTATTCCAGTACGAGATGAGTAATCGCTGTCCTGATATCTAGAAGCTGTCACGTTTCACTTGTCCTTGTCTCCACCCCCCTACAGGTGTTGCCCTTCTTTCCTATTATCCCCTGTGTATTTATACCTGTGTTCTCTGTCTGTTTGTTGCCAGTTCACTTTGTTTGTTCAAGCTAACCAGCGTTTTTCCTGTCAGCTCCTATCGTTTCCCAGCCTCTCTTTCCTTTGCCTGTCCTGACCCTGTACCCGCCCGCCTGACCTATCTGCCTGACCCTGAGCCTGCCTGCCGTCCTGTATCTTTGCTCCACCTCTGGATTACTGAACTCTGCCGGACCCTGAGTCCACCTGCCGTCCTGTACCTTTGCCTTACTCTGGATTTTCGACCCCTGCCTGCCTTGACCTGTCTTTGCCTGCCCCTGTTGCTACAATAAACATAAACATACTTCAACAGTCTGCATCTGAGTCTTACCTTGATTCCTGATAGAAGCTCTTTTCGAGAATTAGAGATGGAGGCAGAAACATTATGTACACAAACTATTATGTACAAAACATTATGTACAAAATCAGCTACAAATAACGCGGGAGAAAAACACACAATAGCACAATTGGTTAACTGGTGTAGGCCTACTGAAAGATCTGATAGATTTTCTCATTTTAATATTAAACATTAGCTACCTCCTCTGTGGAACAGGTGCCCAATTGTTGCTCAGTCATTTGGTAAAGTGGTGTTGCGTAATCATCCACTCAAAAAAGTAGGCTGCCACCAGGACAACTTCCCTTCCAGCTGCTGCGTGGGTCACCCAGATGCACACACACACACACACAAACACACACACACACACCAGGTGTGCTTGCGTTACATCTATTACCTCCAACCCTGGAGTTGTACGCCACTCCGACTCCACATTTATTGTTGTCTGCCTGCATGGCGATCTCACCGGCACACCTGGTCCCATGCCTGAGTACATACAGAAGCAGAAAACACAATTACAACTAAACATAACTTTTTCTTTACAATCTGTCCGTAACGGAATGAAGTTATATTTTCATATACATGTAGCAGTGGATTCAGAATACACCAGTCTGATCCTAACTTTTGTGAACTGGTTTATGGTAAATCTCAGTATTGCTTACAGTAAGCTTTAAAATCTCATCAAAACTTTGCCGATCCACCATAAAACCTCTGGAAGAGTGCCAGTGTCACTCGATTCACTTCGGTTTTGGTTACCTAAGATCATTCATCTCATTATGTGCTTGCCATAGAAAATATTGATACTGAGGGGAAATCTTGTCAATTGAAAATGAAAGGCCCTTTGGTTTCATGTCATTTGGCATGCTTATAAGAGACAATAAACAGTCTGCTGCTGGAGTCTAAATTATACAGAGAGCTCCCAGAGTAGATTGACAACAAAAGAGTGGGTGGGTAGTGGGATGGGTTGAGTGTGTGTGTTTTTGTGTGTGATCCTCACAGCTGTTATAGAGTGAGTCCTCATTTAAAGGAGAGAGAGAGAGAGGAAGGAGCATTGAAACATTGAGGGTTTTAGTAAGTGGTTGTCTGTGTGATTTTCTCTCTCTCCCTCGGCTTCAAATCAATTTCCGACGATGTGGCGCTGTCAGAGGTCAAATTGACTCTTTTCAGTTGTTATGGTTAGGATCTACCATATTAATAGATTTACTATAATTATACTATCTGTAATATTGTAATTCTACCTCTATGGGATCTACCACCCAAGCAAGCACTACCAGGCACAATGGCAGAGAGTGGAAAGGTTTAGTCGATAGCCTGACGTTACATTTACATTTAAGTCATTTAGCAGACGCTCTTATCCAGAGCGACTTACAAATTGGTGAATTCACCTTCTGACATCCAGTGGAACAGCCACTTACTTACGTTCATTTCTATGAACTACTTTTACTGACCCACACACTAGCCTGTAACCTACAGTACAACCTGTAAAAAGTTTGGACACACCTACTCATTCAAGGGTTTTTCTTTATTTTTTTTTATTTTCTACATCGTGGAATAATAGTGAAGACATCAAAACTGTGAAATAACACATATGGAATCATGTAGTAACCAAAAAAGTGTTCAACAAATCCAAATATATTTTATATTTGAGATTCTTCAAAGTAGCCACCCATTGCCTTGATGACAGCTTTGCACACTCTTTGCATTCTCTCAACCAGCTTCATGAGGTAGTTACCTGGAATGCATTTCAGTTACGAGGTATATGGCTCCCAGGCTTGATCTCTTGGACATGTAGTAGAATAATTCAATATACAGCATTTTCCAGTAAATGTTGAAAATTGGTCAGTCTATAGATTCCCTGGGAAATGTATTTCCTTTTAAAAAATTCACATTTACAGTAATATATAAAGCAAGTCAACGAGGAACCCTATCAATATGACTGTTATAACATTATTTTACATCAACAGCTCCAGTTGGATCATCTGTGTGTGTCTGATACACAAAGGAGATGATTGTGGACTTCAGGAAACAGCAGAGGGAGCACCCCCCTATCCACATCGAAGTGGAGAAGGTGGAAAGTTTTAAGTTCCTGGGCGTCCACCCACACAGACAGTTTGGTGAAGAAGGCGCAACAGCGCCTATTCAACCTCATGAGGCTGAATAAATTTGGCTTGTCACCCAAAACCCTGACACACTTTTACAGATACACAATTGAGAGCATCCTGTCGGGCTGTATCACAGCCTGGTACGGCAACTGCACCGCCGTCAACCATAAAGCTCTCCACAGGGTGGTGCGGTCTGCATAACGCATCACCGGTGGCAAACTACCTGCCCTCCATGACACCTACAGCACCCGATGTCACAGGAAGGCCAAAAAGAAAATCAAGGACAACAACCACTTGAGCCACTACCTGTTCACACCGCTATCATCCAGAAGGTGAGGTCACTACAGGTGCATCAAAGCTGGGACCGAGAGATTGAGAAACAGCTTCTATCTCAAGGTCATTAGACTGCTAAACAGCCATCACTAACTCAGAGAGGCTGCTGCCCACATTGAGACCCAATCACTGGACACTTTAATAAATGGACCACTAGTCACTTTAAACAATGCCACTCTAAATAATGTCACTTTAATAATGTCCACATATCTTACATTACTCATATCACATGTTTATACTATATTTTATACCATCTACTGCACCTTGACTATGCCGCTCGGCTATCGCTCATCCATATACAGTGGGGCAAAAAAGTATTTAGTCAGCCACCAATTGTGCAAGTTCTCCCACTTAAAAAGATGAGAGAGGCCTGTAATTTTCATCATAGGTACACTTTAACTATGACAGACAAAATGAGGAAAAAAATCCAGAAAATCACACTGTAGGATTTTTAATGAATTTATTTGCAAATTATGGTGGAAAATAAGTATTTGGTCAATAACAAAAGTTTATCTCAATACTTTGTTATATACCCTTTGTTGGCAATGACAGAGGTAGGGTGTTACTGTAAGCCTGCCCCCTTCTGATATGGTTATTTAATCGACAGAGAGGATGCTGTCACTAGGAAGTGAATTACATGGGTTTTATGGCGGCCTTCAGACTGCATGGGACCCGATCCATGATGAATAACATTCACTATTACTACTGGAGATGACTCATTTTGATGGGATACTATGCTAGATAGCCCACATAAATATAGGCATACAGTATGCATGTAAATCATGAATATACACATTATGGTTTGAAAACAGATGCATGTGTGCAAAAGTCCTACCTACACACTTAAAGCCCTACCTACACACTCCCATATGTCACAAATGGCCATGGTAGCAGGTATGTCCCTGAAATAAATAACCAACTTACTTGTTCTCATTGGTGGAGTCGTACCTGGGGAAGGGGTCAGGGTCGTTGTCATTGAAATCGTAGCTGGCTGCTGTGTCCTGGATAAGGACGAGACAGGGAAATCACAAGGGGATTCAGAACCCAATCTGGCAACCCACTTAACAGGTTACTAGACCAAGGGCCAACCTATTGTCACTGAGATGGACTGTAAATAACATCTATGGATGGTTGAACACCAGACAAGAGGAACACAGAGGAAATTATTTAGGGCTGAAACAAAGCCATTCGGTTTGAGGGGAATGTATAACATTTGTCAATATATCTTTGTCTTAAAGGTTTATTGCTAAAAGGTTGAAGTAACTGAACAAGACAATATAATCTGCAGTTAAAATGAGCGTCTGGACAATGCATCTAATAATTCAAAAGTTTTTCTTTTGAATCAGAATCATTAAAACCAGTCTGCTCTAATGTACAAGAAAACAAATAAGATCAAGAAAATGACTTTTAGTGTCAATTAAGGCAAGAATTAATCTGTGAAAATTATGCAAACGAAAGCAGAGGGCATCGATGAGTGAAGATGGATGAGCGTCTCACTTGAGTCCATTGATTAATCACAGCCATACTAATTATTGTCAGTCTATTCTATCAGCCTTGTTGTCATACTTTCTCTCCCGCCCCCTCTCTCTATCTCTCTGTCTTTCTTTCTCTCGCAATCTGCCTCTCTATATGGAGATTCTAGTGCTAGTCTGTCAATGCCTGGTGTCAGACAGAAATTACTGTTTGCCACCAAAACGCAGATATCTCAAGATTCACAGATTTCCTCTCATTTCAAGATTTGAGAAATGTGCCAACATGACTGTCTAATGAGCTTTGGTTCATTTTACAAAAACACCTGACCCCCCAAAAATATGTTCAAAGCTATCGTCTCACTTGCGATTGGGTTTGGCCGCCTAAATGTTGATTATTTGAAACTTTGACAGAAACCTTTTCAAAATGAGCAAACACCAAGTCACTAGCTAAGACTTCTTCACTATAACCTTTAACCAACTTGAGAAAAAACGTTGGTAAATGCTAAAGACAACTTTGCAGTTATACTAACGAAGTATCATATCTGTCAAAGCAGCAACTACAAAATAATCTAGAACCACAATAACTTCTCCTATTATTGATGTCCAGTTCTGTCCTCAATACACACTATACAACCGTCATCACCACCTAACATATAGCAATTTATTACTGCTTCATGAATGGCTGTGTAAGTGTCACCGACATTGCTATGGGAACGCTCTCCCTTAATGTTGCCGTGGAAACGTGGTCTTACATAGTTCGGGTAGATGTCGGTGTGGTTCCACTCCAGACCGTCGTCCAGCACGGTGATGACCACTCCTTTTCCTGTGAACCCTTTCTTCCACACAGGAATCACGTGGAGGTCCAGCTTGGGCAGGGAGGACGACGTCCGAGTGTCTTGCTGGAATGGCCGACACAGAGGGGGAAGAGGAGAAGGAGAGAGAGAAGGAGAGGGAGAGTAGTTTAAGTTGTTTGTAGTTAAATCATGTACACAGTACATTAAGCAATAAAGGTATACTCCAGGATTTTGGCAACGAGGCCCTTTATCTATTTCCCTAGAGTCAGATGAACTCATGGATACCATTTTATGTCTCTGAGTGTAGTTTGACAAAATCCTGAAGTATCCCTGTAAGACAAGATCTCATGACATTGGCACTGGATTTACATATAGGATTTAGCTCCCATACGACTCAAACAATGGAAAAAGAACAGTACAGCTGTGGTGCCTTAAGAGTGAGGTACTCCAACTAAATTGCATCTGTGAATATCAAGTATCATAGGCCAGTATCCAAAACAACGGAGAAAGGTCAACTGAAGATGGCCACCTCGCTTTGCTAGCCCCCTCTTCGCTAATGGAGGCTGTCATGTTCAAAGTTGACCTTCAGGAATTCATTATCAGCTTGTTGCTTTCTTTGTCCTGGCTGAGTCCACTCTCTTGACCACTTACAGTAGGAAACCCTTGGCGTAAAGAGCATGCAGGTTAATACTTCAATACAACAAAATTACTCAACTAAGTGGATCACTGAAGACCGCACTAAGGTTGAGAATCTTGCGACGCAATGTAAAACAATAATACTTCATGATTGTGCCATTGTGTGAGGCCAAGCCTCTATCACCTCTACCAAGCCTCTGTCTAATCAGTGATACCTTTAATGTATTTCATGTAAATATATGTGTATATGTTTGGGGTACCCAACTAGTGTTAATTGGCTAATCAGTAGGGAGTGAGAGTGCAGCGGTCCTCCCTGAGGGGAGATGGGATGATTCAGAGCAGGAGAAGGGACTAAAAAAAGACTAGGAAAGTCTTGGAGCTGCTGTGTTCCCTCCCGCATCATGCACAGACACTGCAGAACGCCACCCAGTGCAATGAGTCATCGCTGTGATCTCTCTATCTCTCTCTTGCTCTCCTTTTTTCTCCTTTCTCCTCTTTCTCCTCGCTTGCTCCGTCTTTCTTCCCCATTTCTCCTCTTCTCCTATCTCTCTTCTTCCTATCTGTTTTGCACCCCCTTCTTTCTCTTTTCCTCTCTCTTGATCCCTCTTTCTTTCCCATTTCTCTTCTCTTTTGGGCCATCTCACTTATCTTTCCTCTCTCTCTCCTCTGTTTTTCTCTGACTACTAGAGGAAGTGAAGAGATGGGGGGTGGTAGTGGGAGACTGGAGACAGACTCTGTTTGAATGATCATCAAAACCCTCAGATTCATCCTTACAACACAAATACCACACCATTAATTTCTACAACAGGGACGGTTGACCAAACAATCAAATGTACCACATTTTCCCCATATAGATATCCTACCAAATGACCAAAACGTATAAATGTGTCAGACTATCAAATATTCTGTAAGAAATCAGGCTGTGGGGTCCTGTTGACGGCTTCTGTAACTCCTTTGTCTTGGTATCGTATTGGATGACTCATCTATTGACTGGCACGTAAGCTGTGGGCTCCAAACAGCCTTCCTCGCACGCACAAGCAAACATTTAGAATGGACACTTACAGTAAACAAACACATCGGCATCCACACACTCTTACAGTATGTGCACAAACTGAGACCTACACACACACACACACACACACACACACACACACACACACACACACACACACACACACACACACACACACACCACTTGACAGAGGGGGTAATCTAAATGTATTATGAGTCACTACTTTGATTGCATTATCAGGCAGTCACCCACTCCTACAATCTCTATCTCTCTCCATCTCTCTATCTAAACACCACTTTCTCCATCCAATCCTTCTCTCCATCCCTCCCTCTCTCCATTATGTTTTCTCCCTCACTGCCTTCTTCCCCTCACTCCAACCCCCCTTCAATTCTTCTATCCATCAGTACCTCCATCCCTCTGTCCAAGTCATGTTCTTCATTCCTCCCTCCGCCCTTTTGCCTCTCTATGCACTCCTTATTCCCTCTCCTTTCACTATCACTTTTTTCCCTTCAACTTCCATGTCATTCCTGATGTCTCTCATTAGCTTTATCTCTCTTCCTCTATCCTTCGTTTTATGTCCTCCCACACACACCCTTATTTATATTTTCCCTTGGGGATTACTACTATTTAAATCTTTATTTCTTTATTTTTCTTTCTTTCATATTTGATATCCCTGACTGAAAGTCCTTAGGGCTGGCTTAGACCAATCAGAGGTCTGTAACAAATGAGTGGACAGGTGTAGGTGTTTGTCAGCTATGCCCTCTCAATGGCAGACATAAACGAGCACGTCATGACCAATTCAATTAGGGTCATCAGCTCAGATGAGTAAAAAGGATCCATCCAGATTTATTTTCTTATGTCCTACAGTGAGTGACTCAGTTCATTAAGTTCAGGGAACATAGAAAGAACGGACAAAATACACACACTGACGCACGTAAACATACTCAAACACATACGCACGTGCACACACACTCACTGACGTACGTAAACATTCTCAAACACACACACATGCACGTCACAATATTAAAACACACACACACTGACGCACGTAAACATACTCAAACACACACGCACCTGCACACACACACACTGACGTACATAAACATTCTCAAACACACACACATGCACGTCACCATATAAAAACACACACACACTGACGCATGTAAACATACTCAAACACACACGCACGTGCACACACATGTCCTATCATTATGAGATAACAGATGTTGACTTAGCCAGCACTGCTGCCATGGAAAACAAATAACTAAATTAGAAATAATGACTCGCTGCATTTAATAAATGACCAAATACCGTTACAAAAGTTCTCTCCACTCTCACAATAATTGCAAGGGGTCCATAATAGAGTATCAATGTTAGCAAAATCCTATTGGCACGCAATTATAACACAACTTGTAAAAGTAATGACATAGAATAAAATAGTTAAAATGGAGTATAGATTGGTTCAGCCAAATCCTAAACACAGGATGAAGTGGATGTGTCTGTAGTGTATCCGGTAGGGAATACATAGCTGTGACACTGTCCTCCACTGGCTTGGCCTCAGTGGGCTGAAATAGCCATTGTGTACGGCTAAATTGGGTCTTAATGACAGTCTTTTCCGTTCCACTGGATTATGGTTGGAGAGAGAGTTCCCTTACAATCTCCTGCCAGGCCAGCATGTTCAATTAAACAAATGGGTTTTACTGGGATTTTGGATGATTACTAATTAATTTGACTGTCGCAGAGTTAAAACCTTTCTTTCACATTTCTCAAGTCTCGCACATACATATTCATGTGTGATCGCTGAAGATACTTGTCTCATCCTTACACACGTGCATGGCAATATAGACACATGCTGTTCCTCACACATGTAGGCTTTCCTTTCATTTGGACAGATCCTAATTGTGATAGGCAACAACATTAATACATCTAAGTCTTAAGCAAGACCTCTAATGAACTGGTGCTATACACACTTCTCTAAAAGGCTTGTGAAGGCAAAGCTTCTACTCATTAGGAAGCTGTCCGTCCCTGCCAGTGCTGAATCTCAGGGGCTCTGGGATTGTGTTAGCCTGGTCCCAGATCTGTTTGTGCTGTCTTTCCAATACCCAATGACTATGACCATTAGGATTTGGCACGACAGCACAAGCAGATCTGGGGGCAGGCTAGGATTGTGTTTGTGAATCAGGTCAACCAGAAGGCAGCAGCAGACACCAGCCGGATCTGAACTGACATCACTGATAGTCGGGTCAGAAAACATATTTTAGACTGCTGTTTATTCAGCTTTTCAGTTCTGGTCCTGGCTATTGGCCACCATGACAAGAAATAACCAAATAACTACACAGACAGACAAACAACCAAATAACCACACAGACAACCAAATAACCTAGACTATTCAAAGTGTAATTTTACACACTGGGCATGAATTATAGGAAACATATGGGAACATGTGGATATTTGGGACTTACCAGGTACCACTGCTGGTTCCACATAGGGTCATTGAACAGCTCGTCCACCGGACATTCCCGGCATGACCCCAGTGACGCCCGCTTACTGCGCCGCTTCTCATATTGTTGCTCCGCCCATGATACCTTGACGCCCAAAGAGACAGAGAGATATGAGAATTCTGCCATATTTAGGTTTATGCTGTATATTCACTTACGTAGCTAATTCAAACA